>NW_028270160.1:21200621-21295621 GCF_037043375.1 Chiloscyllium plagiosum | reverse complement strand
CTCCTCAGTGAACACTGATGCAAAGCAATCATTCATAATCTTACCCATTCTCTCAGGTTCAACACACAACCGGCCTTCCTTATCCTTTAGTGGACCAATCCTTTCTCTAGTTACCCTCTTGCCTCTTACACACAAATAAAAGGCCTTAGGATTCTCCTTAAGTCTGCTCGCTAAAGTTATTTCAGGGCCCCTTTTAGCCCACTTGATTCCTCGTTTAAGATTGGTCCTACTCTCCCGATATTCTTCCAAAGCCTGTTCTGTTCTTAGCTGCCTGGACCCTCTGTATGCTCCCCTTTCCCTCTTGGCTAGTCGCACAATTTCTCCTGCCATCCATAGTTCATGCATCTTGCCTCTCCTATCCCTTATTTTCAAAGGGACATGCCTATCCTGCACTATCTTTGAAAGCCTCCCACATAGCAAGTGTGGCTTCCCTTCAAATAGCTACCCCATGCCACATTTCCCAGCTCTTGCCGAATTTGGATATAATTGGCCTTGGCCCAGATTAGGAGAAAGTGAGGACTGCAGATGCTGGAGATCAGAGCTGAAAATGTGTTGCTGGAAAAGCGCAGCAGGTCAGGCAGCATCCAAGGAGCAGGAGAATCTACGTTTCAGGCATGAGCCCTTCTTCAGGAATCATTCCTGAAGAAGGGCTCATGCCTGAAACATAGATTCTCCTGCTCCTTGGATGCTGCCTGACCTGCTGCGCTTTGCCAGCAACACATTTTCAGCTTGGCCCAGATTAGTACTGTTCCCTTAGGACCATTCTCATCTTTGTCTATGAGTATTTTAAAGCTTACAGGATTGTGGTCACTGTTCCCAAAGAAATCCCCCACTGCAACTTCTACCACCTGGCCTGGCTCATTCCCCAACACCAGGTCCAATATGGCCCCTTCCCTAGTTGGACTATTGACCTATTGCTCTAGAAAACATTCCTGGATGCTCCTTACAAATTGTGCCCATTCAGACCTCTGACATTAAGTGTATCCCAGTCAATGTACGGAAAATTAAAATCTCCCATCACCACCACCCTGTTTCCTCTACACGTTTCCATAATCTGTTTACGTATTTGTTCTTCTACCTCATGCTCACTGTGAGAGGCCTGTAGTACAGCCCCAAAAATGTAACTGCACCCTTCTTATTTCTCAGCTCTACCCATAATGTCTCACTGCTCAAGCCCTCCATAGTGTCCTTCTTTAGCACAGCCATGATATCATCCCCGATCAGCAATGCAACTCTTCCTCACCCTTCTTTACTTCCCTCCCTGTCCTGTCTGAAGCATCTATGTCCTGGAACATTTAGTTGCAAATTATGCCCTTCCTTCAACCAAGTCTCTGTGATCGCAATAACGGTCATACTGCCAGGCACCAATCCAAGCCCGAAGTTCGTCTGCCTTACCCATTATATTTCTTGAGAAGTTGTGACTTAGTCAGCAAAGTCAAGTTAACAGGATGGAGATTAAAAGAGAAGTTAGTGTACATATATAAACATGTCAAAGTTCCACCACATTTTGACGATAAAGATGTTGAAACCTTCTTTATTTCATTTGAAAAATTCGCTAGGCAGATGGAGTGGTCCGAGGATTTATGGGTAACGTTAGTTCAGACTAAACTGGTAGGCAGAGCTACTGAGGTGTTTGCAACACTGACAGATGAGGTGTCAAGAGATTATGAAGAGGTTAAACAGGCTATTTTATGTGCTTATGAATTGGTACCAAAAGCATTCAGACAGCGGTTCAGAAACACAAAGAAGGAACCAAGTCAAACTTATGCTGAGTTCGAAAGAATTAAACAGTCATTTTCATCAATGGGTACATGTTCTGAAAATAGATAAGACCTTTGAGACTCTAGGAGAGACTATTTTCCTGGAGGAGTTTAAAAACTCACTTCCAGAGAAGGTAAGATTTCACATGGAGTAACAGAAAGTTCAAGAAGTGAGAAGGGCAGCAGAATTAGCAGATGAGTACATGTTGATGCATAAGACAAGCTTCAGGCCATAATTTCATCCTGCGAGGGATAGAAGTTGGGAGAAGGGTAGATCCTACACTACGAAACCAAGAGAAGAGAGCACTGTAAGAATTTACCACGAGATAAAAAAGAATCTCAAGAGGATGGAAAGGAGGTGAAACATCGCAGGTGTTTCCACTGTGGTAAAGTGGGACACGCAAAGTCATAGTGCTGATCATTAAAGAAAGGTGCTGTGGGAAAAGATGTGATAAAAGAAGTTAAGCCAGTGGCATTAGTGAAGGTAGTAGAGGAGACCTCCAAGAAGAGCCAAGGAGATGCAGGAGAGTGCACAGCCTAGGCAGGGGCTGGGTATGGAGTTAGCACCTAATCTCTGCAAAGAATTTGCCTCTGTGTTTAAAGTTCACTCAGAAAGAATAGGGGGAAAGACAAGAAGTTAAAATTTTGAGAGATACAGGATCTAACCTGTTGCTGATAGTAAGAGATGAGCGAATATGCACTCTTTCTGATCTGTTACCCGAGAGTGTGATAATTTGCGGGATAGATGTTCAGAAATGTAATGTTCCCCTATGTAAGACAGATTGGAATGCTAGCTCAAGACTGGGGAAGTTACAGTGCGAACGATTGACAGAGTGTCAGTTCCAGGAATTCAGTTCGTTCTTGGGAATGATTTGGCAGGGTCCAAGGTATGAGTGACATACCTTGTTGTGGAGAAGCCCAAGGAAGGCCAAGAATCTGAGGAGTGAAAACAGAAATATCCTGGTATTTTCACAGACTGTGTGGTACCCGGATCCCACTATCATAAGTCACAGCACGAAGTGAAAAGTAAAGAAAAAGATGAAGGAGTTGAAGTTCTGTTAGAGGATACCCTGTTTGACATAATGGTGCAGGAAAAACCTGAACAGGCAGAGAGTCAGACAGAAGTGTTTACTCCTGAAAGGCTAAGATACTTGCAACAGCAAGACAAGATAATTAAAAGGTATATATGTGGATTTGTACGCCGAAAACAAGTCAGAGAATATTCCAAAGGATTATTATCTGAAAGACAGAATCCCAAGACAGAAATGGAGACCAAGGCAGGTTATTGTAGAGGAGATAAAAGCTCTGAGACTTGAGCGTTTTCCTGAGGGGATGTTAGTACTGTTACCAGTGACAGGAGATCCCTTCAAAGCCAGGTTTAGTGGTCCCTATCAAACTGAGAAAAGGTTGAGTCAGGTGAACTATTTAGCAAAGATGCCAGATAGGATAAAAAGGTATCGGGTATATCATGTGAACATGCTGAAACCATATTATGCTAGACAGAAAGAACTGGAGAAACAGGTATTAGTTAGAGTGAGGAATCAAATCCAGATGATGTGCCTCAAAATAGATTAGAAAATGAAGTCGTCCTTGAGGAATGGGATAGCTTAGTAAGCTATCCATCTCAGGAGCAGTTGGAAGATTTGTTACTCCAGTATAAAGACACACGTAAGAATCAGATGGGGAGAACTAATGCTATTGTACATGAAGCAGACTTAGGGAATACTGCTCCGATACATAAACACCCCTATGGGCTTAATTCTTTCAAAGCTAGATAGGTCCAGATGGAGACAGAGGCCATGCTCAATGAGGATATATCGAACCAAGCCAGAGTGAGTGGAGTTCGCCGATCGTCTTAGTTCTGAAACTGGATGGGACTCAATGATTCTGCGTGGATTATCGGAAGGACAACACCGTTACAAAATCACTCATATCCAATTCCTAGATTGGAGGACTGTATCGAGAAAGTCGGACAAACCAGTTACATCACCAAGTTAGATTAATGCGTGGTTACTGGCAGATACCTTTATCAGAGATGCCGAAAGAAATTTCTGCGCTTGTAACCAGAAATGGACTGTATTAGTTTAAAGTGATGCCCTTGGGAATGAAGAATGCGCCCATCACATTCCAAAGACTCATGAACAGAGTTATGGCTGGGTTAACAAACTGTGCAGTCTATTTGGATGATGTAGTGATCTTTACTAAGTCCTGGAAAGATCACATGGTACAGTTGGCAGAGCTCTTTGAACGACTACGAGAAGCAAAACTGGTAATAAAACTGAATTCGCTAAAAGCAGAGGAGATGTTCTTGGGACATAACATCAGTCATGGAAGGTTGACCCCCATGGAACGCAAAGATGAAGGCCATCAAGGAATTTCCACAATCAACCTCGAACAAAGAGGTGCTTCAATTCTTAGGCTCAGTGGATTCTATCAGAAGTTTGTTCCAAACTTCAGCAGTGTAGTGGCCCTGTTAACCGTTAACTTTGAAGAAGAACACAACCATGCCAGGAGGCATTCAACCATTTGAAAGACATATTAACCACCAAACCAGTTGTACTCCTACAGGAAGATAAGAATGGGATTGAACTGCCAATGGTTACTTTTCGAAGAAAATCAACATCCACCAAAGGAAATAGTCCATGATCAAAAAAAAGAGTTTGGTACTGGCCTTACAACATTTTAATGTGTACGTCATGAACAACGTGTTGGAGGCGGTTGTGTACATGGATCACAATCCGCTTAATTTCTTAGAATGAACACTTTAAAGACAAGAATGAGACTATTTCGTTGGAGTCTTATGTTACAGACTTTTAATTTAAAAATCATACATGTTGCGGGTCGTAAGAATGTAACCGCAGACACAACAATGTGATTGACTCTTAACTGCTCTCTGGAGAGGCCTCGTAAGATATTTAACATTATCCAATGGCAATAAGCACCTATGAATTTTTTAAAAACGAAAAACAATGGCGAAAAAGCACACGATTAAACTGACAAGAATATCCTCCCTATTGAAGGGCTGGGCACTGATTTACATAATTAAACATATTTTCCTTCTTATCAAAGGAAGAGCTTGCTTACATACCTGCTGCATTCAACCACCGTAACTTTTAGGCGTCCTTCGACAAAGTTCAAGTCTTGCATGTAAAGATCGCAGTTGGCTGCATCTACTGTTTGGACTTGGTATGGAAAAAATGGTTTGTACCTGAAAAACATGAAGATTAATGGTGGGTTTATCAAAATTTCCTTTTTATATTATTATTTTAAAGCAATCACACTTAATGTCTTAATTCACTCCATCATGAAATTGAGTTCAACCACATGCTGCTCATTAATTGACTTTTTGTCCTCTTGCAATAGTAAGCATGGGAATTGGTTTAGCTCAGTTGGCTGGATTGTCAGTTTACACAGCAATGTGATACCTACAGCATGGGTTCAATTCCCATCACCAGTTTGAGGTTACCATGAAGGGCTCTCCTTCTCAACCTCTTCCCTCGCCTGGAGGTCAGGTGGCCCTCAGGTTAAATCACAACCAGTCACTTCTCTCTCTAATGAGAGCAGCCCCTATGGTCTGGTAAAACTATGGTGACATAACAACAACAGTTAGCATATAACTCATAGCAAGTCTTCTTCACAAATGATTGATTCAGAGTTTACGCAGTGACTGGCTAAACCTTAAGGATCATGCAAGTTTCAAGTTCAGATTGCGCCAGAACACAATCAAATAGCCTACTCCTGCTCCTAATTTCTATGTTTCTATTAAATAGCTATGCAGGTACTGATCAAGTCAGTCTGGAGGGAGAGACGGTCTGAGTGAATAGGCCCTGCCAGGAGGGTGAAAGTGAGGACTGCAGATGCTGTAGATCACAGACACTGCCCGAAGGGCTCATCGTGTTGATTCAAACAGGCTCTAAGGTCCTATCCAGTAGTACAGTACTTGAAACAAAACTAGAAATTGCTGTAAAAACTCAGGTCTGGCAGCATCTGTGGAGAGAAAGTAGAGTTGACATTTTGGGTCCAGTGACCCTTCTTCACCACTGAGTTTTGACCTGCTGAGCTTTTACAGCAATTCCTATTTTTGTTTCTGATTTCCAACATCCTCAGATTTTTTATATTAGATTAGATTCCCTACAGTATGGAAAAACAGGCCCTTCAGCCCAACATGTCCACAGCGACGCTCTGAAGAGTAACCCACCCAGATCCATTTCCCTCTGACTAATGCACCTAACACTATGGGCAACTTAGCATGGCTAATTCACCTGACGTGCACATCTTTGAACTGTGGGAGGAAACCAGAGCACCTGGAGGCAACCCATGCAGACACGAGGAGAATGTGCAAACTCCACACTGACAATCACCTGAGGCTGGAATCGAACCTAGGTCCCTGGCGCAGTGAGGCAAGCAGTACTAACCACTGAGCTACCGTGAGTTTTTTCTGTTTAGTACTTGAAGGATATTATTTAGTGCGCAATTCAATACTGATAATATTGAAGTCAGAAATATTCAAATACAATACTCTGTTAAAAGGAAATTGAATTGCAAGAGCCAAAAAGAAATGCCAAATACATTAAGTATTTTTACTTTCAATTCAGCATTATTCTTGCATTATCCACTCAGAGTCAGATAGGCATTTGATACTGTATTTGTTCTGCATTGGTAGTGACTGTAGATCCTATGTTTCACCATTGGATGTCACTTTCGACCTTCAAATAAATACAACTGAATTGTAAACATATATTCATATTTATTTACCAAAAATATTTCAACAGATGAACATTTAAATTAATAAAAAAGTAGTACTTCAATTTGATCACTCATGCCACAATTTTATTTAAATTCTGCAAAGCTACACAAATCCTATTGGTTAAAGCATGAGAAATGATTCCTGGCAGAGTGGTTAGAAGTGTTGCTTCACAGTCCGAGGGATTCAGGTTTGATTCCAGCCTTGGTGACTGTCTCTGTGCCTGCATGGATTTCTTTGGTGCTCTGGTTTCCTCCCACTGTCCAAATATGTGCAGGTTACATGAATTGAATAAGAATGATGAGGTACTAGACATTGTCTGCCTCCTTGGAACTATTCCTACCCCAACATTACTCAGCACCTTGAGGAAAGAAGGAAAACCATAAGCCATATTGAAGAATGGTACAACAGAACCACATTTAAAATTTAGGAATATACTTGGCTATTACAGCAAATTAAGATTAGCTAAGAGGCATGGGATAGAGGGAAATTTGGCCAATTGGATAGAAAACTGGCTAACCGGTCGAAGGCAGAGAGTGGTGGTAGATGGTAAATATTCAGCCTGGAGCCCAGTTACAAGTGGAGTTCCGCAGGGATCAGTTCTGGGTCCTCTGCTGTTTGTAATTTTTATTAATGACTTAGATGAGGGAGTCGAAGGGTGGGTCAGTAAATTTGCAGATGATACGAAGATAGGTGGAGTTGTGGACAGTGAGGAGGGCTGTTGTCGGCTGCAGAGGGACTTAGATATGATGCAGAGCTGGGCTGAGGAGTGGCAGATGGAGTTCAACCCTGCCAAGTGTGAGGTTGTCCATTTTGGAAGAACAAATAAGAATGCGGAATACAGGGTTAATGGTAGGGTTCTAAGTCAGGTGGAGGAACAGAGGGATCTTGGGATCTATGTACATAGATCTTTGAAGGTTGCCACTCAGGTGGATAGAGTTTGTAAGAAGGCCTATGGAGTATTATCGTTCATTAGCAGAGGGATTGAATTCAAGAGTCGTGAAGTGATGTTGCAGCTGTACAGGACTTTGGTTAGGCCACAGTTGGAGTACTGTGTGCAGTTCTGGTCGCCTCACTTTAGGAAAGATGTGGAAGCTTTGGAGAGGGTGCAGAGAAGATTTACCAGGATGTTGCCTGGAATGGAGAGGAAGTCGTACGAGGATAGGTTGAGAGTTCTCGGCCTTTTCTCGTTGGAACGGCGAAGGATGAGGGGTGACTTGATAGAGGTTTATAAGATGATCAGAGGAATAGATAGAGTAGACAGTCAGAGACTTTTTCCCCGGGTACAACAGAGTGTTACAAGGGGACATAAATTTAAGGTGAAGGGTGGAAGGTATAGGGGAGATGTCAGGGGTGGGTTCTTTACCCAGAGAGTGGTGGAGGCATGGAATGCGCTGCCCGTGGGAGTGGTAGAGTCGGAATCATTGGCGACCTTTAAGCGGCATTTGGATAGGTACATGGATGGGTACTTAATCTAGGTTAGAAGTTCGGCACAACATCATGGGCCGAAGGGCCTGTTCTGTGCTGTATTGTTCTATGTTCTATGTTCTATATCTTTTTACAGGCACGTAAGATGGCTTGTACTTAAGTTTGGATATTAATTTTATTGAGATCTGTGTTTAAAAGTAGCTTACAGAATAATTTTTAGTTTCTATTGTAAACCTTAAAAGTTGTGACACAGGTACACCTAGTTCAACCTAGTTTATCAAAAGTCTCTTGCCGTCAAGCAGAACTCTGCAGTTATAGACTAGTATCTGTAATTTTTGAGAAGCAGGTTCACCTCATTTGCAACACAATCTGTGATTCCCTAAATCTGAGCATTTTTAGCTGCAACTAAATTATTTGGGTCGTATATTGGCTAATCCTAGATTAACATTAATTGGATATTTTCACTTCTACATATTAAACACCAGCAAAATTTGCTCCACAATGCATTCAAAACACACTTTTTGTTAGATGGCAGCTTCCACATTCCGGTTTAGATTGTTTGCTTACTCTTACCCAACACAACCAGATTGCATGACAAACATCAGTAGAAGCAAGATCAAAAGATTCAACAGTCTATGGTCTTCCCCTAGCTTCCTGATCATTTTCTCATTTGGAAAGACACAGCTTTGCCCATAATCTTAAAATAAACTGCTCTGGATTTCAAGTGGAGCTTTGTTTCTTCTGTCTTCTTTGGTAATACTGACAAAATTCACAGGGATCCAGTAGAAGCATTGGAGGCATCATTCCTGAATGGTTTAAATAAAAGGCCTTTGTGTAGAAGTTAAAGATGTTGACTAAATATGGAGTGGAAATTCAAAATCTAGCTCTTTATCTAAATAAATTAAGGTCACAAATCAGGAATGGGGGCTGTAAACCACATATTAATTGAATGGTTTCTCACAAAACAGTGATGAGAAGATAACTAGTGAAAGTAACAGGGCTATTTCACACAACTCAACAAATGAATTGCCAGTATCATATCTTCCGCCATTCTCCAATCTTTTTTGCATTACCTATGGCATTTGCAAGTTGTTAACAGCATGTAACCTTGTAACATTTGTTCCAAACTACTTTCTCTCACCTGGCATGAACACAATGCCCAATCATTCAGCCCAACAGATAATTTAACATCTCAAATCATTCAAATGATTTAGGCATATTCGCATTTCCTGCAACGACAGATTTCTCAATTATTGACCCACTTATGGATAAATAGTTCTATGGTCACTCTATATGCTATTCGGGACACCACCCACGCCCTCCACCTCCTCCATGATTTTCGCTTCCCCGGTCCCCAACGCCTTACCTTCACCATGGACATCCGGTCCCTGTACACCTCCATCCCCCATCACAAAGGACTCAAAGCCCTCCGCTTCTTCCTTTCCCGCCGTACCAACCAGTACCCTTCCACCGACACCCTCTTTCGACTGACTGAACTGGTCCTCACCCTGAACAACTTCTCTTTCCAATCCTCCCACTTCCTCCAAACCAAAGGAGTAGCCATGGGCACCCGCATGGGCCCCAGCTATGCCTGCCTCTTCGTAGGATATGTGCAACAGTCCATCTTCCGCAGCTACACTGGCACCACCCCCCACCTTTTCCTCCGCTACATCGATGACTGTATCGGCGCTGCCTCGTGCTCCCACGAGGAGGTTGAACAGTTCATCCACTTTACCAACACCTTCCACCCCGACCTCAAATTCACCTGGACCGTCTCAGACTCCTCCCTCCCCTTGCTAGACCTTTCCATTTCTATCTCGGGTGACCGAATCGACACAGACATTTACTATAAACCGACCGACTCCCACAGCTACTTAGACTACACCTCCTCCCACCCTGCTCCCTGTAAAAACACCATCCCATACTCCCAATTCCTTCGTCTCCGCCGCATCTGCTCCCAGGAGGACCAGTTCCAAAACCATACAACCCAGATGGCCTCCTTCTTCAAGGACCGCAATTTCCCGCCAGACGTAGTCGACGATGCCCTCCACCGCATCTTTTCCACTTCCCGCTCCTCTGCCCTTAAGCCCCGCCCCTCCAACCACCACCAGGACAAAACCCCACTGGTCCTCACCTACCACCCCACCAACCTCCATGTACAACGTATCATCCGCCGTCATTTCCGCCACCTCCAAACGGACCCCACCACCAGGGATATATTTCCCTCCCCTATCAGCGTTCCGAAAAGACCACTCCCTCCGTGACTCCCTCGTCAGGTCCACACCCCTCACCAACCCAACCTCCACTCCCAACCTCCACTCCCGGCACCTTCCCCTGCAACCGCAAGCAATGCAAAACTTGCGCCCACACCTCCCCCCTTACTTCCCTCCAAGGCCCCAAGGGACACTTCCATATCCACCACAAATTCACCTGCACCTCCACACACATCATTTATTGCATCCGCTGCACCTGATGTGGCCTCCTCTATATTGGGGAGACAGGCCGCCTCCTTGCGGAACGTTTCAGAGAACACCTCTGGGACACACGGACCAACCACCCCGTTGCCCAACACTTTAACTCCCCCTCCCACTCCACCAAGGACATGCAGGTCCTTGGACTCCTCCATCGCCAGACCATGGCAACACGACGGTTGGAGGAAGAGCGCCTCATCTTCTGCCTGGGAACGCTCCAACCACAAGGGATGAACTCAGATTTCTCCAGTTTCCTCATCTCCCCTCCCCCCACCTTGTCTCAGTGAAATCCCTCGAATTCAGCACCGCCTTCCTAACCTGCAATCTTCTTCCTGACCTCTCCACCCCCACCCCACTCCGGCCTATCACCCTCACCTTAACCTCCTTCCACCTATCGCAAATGCCCCTCTCCCAAGTCCCTCCTCCCTACCTTTTATCTTAGCCTGCTGGACACACTTTCCTCATTCCTAAAGAAGGGCTTATGCCCGAAACGTCGATTCTCCTATTCCTTGGATGCTGCCTGACCTGCTGCGCTTTTCCAGCAACACATTTTCAACTCTATATGCTCACTCCTGTGACAATCTACATTTTTTTCTGCTCACAATTAGACTTTGCACGATCAAGTAAAAGTTTGTTTGTTAACTATGCGCATCAATGAAAAGAAACCACAATAACAGTACGGGAAAAAAGTCAGTAATGAAGTTGGACTGTATTATGCATCATTCACACAACAGAGCATTTTCATGTCATTACAACAAAACGAAGTTACTGTACAAACTACAGTCTTCAGCATCAATTTGCTGGTGCAACCTCAGGCAAACCCTTAAATACATGAATGACAAAGCAATTATACACCGTAAAACAATTTCCAACAGGTAGTCTGGTGACTTTCTGAACTGTTTGAAAAATGATAGCGTCAACTGTTTTTATGGTTTTTCACAAATACTGAAAATATATCTGAAATAACTGTACTAAGATCAGTATCCCGTCACCAAATCACCCTTTATTGACATGTGCACAGTTCACTGGTTGTGGCTAGCCAGCTCAGAGTCAGTCACCTGAACTGAGGAGATTCTATATATTTTGGCTTCTTTTAGAAACATCACCTTTTCTGCTCCTCCAGCTCCACATATATGGACTTTGGCTTCTGCCTTCCAGCAACTGCAGTCCTCACTATTTCCAAGGATGTCATTTTCCATCCCAAAAAGACACTAGTGAACCCCATGGGCCCCTTCCCAACAACGGTTCCTTGGTCACCATCAGACTCCCAATTCCAGAACTTCACTGAATTCAAATTCTACCACAGCAGGATCTGAACCCGGGTCCTCAGAACACCACCTGGAACCCTAAACCAACATTCCTGATGAAGAGCTTATGCTCGAAACGTTGACTCACCTGCTCCTCAGATGCTGCCTGACCAGCCGTGCTTTTCCAGCCCCACAGCTTTTGTCCATGGACCAACAGTCCTCACCTCATATGTATAAAGGCCATTTCCATAGTTTCAGCACCAAATTTCATCCCCTGAACCAAACTGTCTCTCTTATTTAGAGGAGGCATGTGGCCAGCATTGGTGTTCTTGCTGCTGTTTCACCCTCTCCCCAGGTCTGAAAATATCAGGTTTAACCTGTTGCAGAGTTTTCTCCCCATCAGCAATTCTGCTGGAGCTATCCCTATTGTTTCAGGGAGGTACTGTAATTGAACAGGAACCAGGAGAGTCTGGTCTCAACTGATGCTGTAGGCTGCCTGCCTTCAATGTTTGGATCACTCTTTCCACAAGACAATTAGACAATGAATAGTATAGAACTGTCCTTATGTGCCAAATGCCATTTGACTTTAGGAAATATTCAAACTCCCTGCTCGTAAATGACATCCCATTGTCCATGACCAATACTTTCAGGAGTCCATATATCACGAACGATGCTTGCAGCTTCTCAATTGTCATCCCGAGGTTGCCGAATGAACTTTATGTACACCCAACCACTTTGAATGGGCGTCCACAATGATCAGGGACATTCAGCCCATGAAAGGATCAGCACAATCGAGATGCAACCAAGTCCAGGGTTTATCAAGCCATTCCCATGAATGTGAGGACACTGCTGGTGGCAATTTATGTCCTTGATGGCATTCTGGACATTGCCCACGAATGCAGCTATGTCAGCATCTAACCCTCACCACCAGACATAGCTTCTTGCTAGCATATTAATTTAAGAAATCCCTGGATAACCCTAGAGTTCAGCCTGTATCTGGCAATAACCTTTACTCTGGACAATCACCATTGTTCCCCCATCGTACTATGCTGTCCTCTATGGTGATGTGGTCTCACCTGGTCTAGAAAGCTTTCAATCCTAATTGCGATGGCCCTTCTGTTTCCCCATTCCATCCAGCTGTTTTAGTTTTGCTAGGACAGGATCTTTTTATGTCCACAATCAGATACTGTCTGCGGTGACTGGAAGGGTGTCCAGGAAGTTTAAAACCAAAAGAGTCTCTTCCAGTAGAGGCACCACCATGAAGCATCTGCCAATGGGAGGCGTCTCAAGGCATCCACATTAGGCACTTGGTTTTCCAGACAGTGTTCTAATTTGTACTTGCGTGCAATGAGGAAAAGGGCCCAATACTGAATTCTACCAGAAGTTATGGGCGGCATCAACTTGTCATCCTTCAGTAGCCCTAGCTATTACGAAGACAAACCAATGATTCGCAACAATTGAGAATGGCAGTACTGATTCAATGGTCAACTCCTGTTCCTACGTACCTGGTGAGATAAAAAAAGTCAACAGTTTTGCATTTAAGATTTGCAACCCAGAGAGAGACAAATTTCGAGGGGCCACAAGCAGGTCTTGTTCAGTGAGGAAAGATCTGTATCAGTGTTATGAACTAAACTATTCTGACGGGATGACGGAATCAACAAGACGAAGAACATGATGATGGATATATTAATTAAGGGTTAATTGGATGTGAATTGGCTCTCTATCTATGGGAGGCTATCAATTAATGGAATGAGAGTTTTATTGAGTGTGGTTAATGAAAACAAATCTGTCACCAACAATGTGACTTGGAGTCTATATACAATTACCTTAGTGTATAATAAGCAGAAGGACAGTTTAGTTTTGGCAGTCTCCAGGCTGTCAGAGCTGGCAAAAAGTCTTAAGCCGTTAGCAGTGTAAATAGACAAGGCTCAAAAAACCTATAATTTTTCTCTGAGCTCAGTGAGGAAGAAGTCAGTAAGTTAGCCTGTGTTTGTGTATCCCATGGAGAGAAAATAATGGAGAGAAGCATATCTGATGAATGTGTTGAAATTCATCAGAAGAAAATGCTTAAAACTTTGTCAATTGAGAAAATAATGAAGGGTGAAGACAGGAGACAGAACTTCACAGAGTTTGAGCGTAAAAGATATTGGTGGGTAAAGAGCTGAATTATTCTTTTTGATGTTTATGATGAGATCTTTCCAAACAAGTTTATTACACATATTTTAAAAACAAAGTTAAAAATACATTAGCAGCCTCTTGTGAATATATTCAATAACTATCATAGTAACCAAATTGCAAAAATAAAATTATTGATCTACCAAGCCAAGTTTCACTCTCTGATCTAAATTGTGCACCATTCCATCAGCAGACATCACAACGATAGATAGAACAACAGCTTTTAACAAGATAACTAAAACTTTATACTTAAAGAAAAGGCTGAAGCAGAATTTCAGAGTACATCTAGGCTGAAATGCACAGTAACAGCAGTGATTCACGCGGGAGAAATATGGCCAAAATCAGAAGGCTGTGACTGTCCTTTTCTCCAGCACTTGATCACAAAAATCAAGGCTGATTCTGCAATGTAGCAATGACGGAATGGGAAGTGTAATTTTGCCAGTTAAATATTAAACCAATAGCCTCATCTGTTCTCTCAAGTGGACATTTAGGATCACATGGCAATTTCTGAGGGTGAGCAAGGAAATTGTTATTGATGTCCTTGTCAATATGTTTATCCTCAATCAACAAAAGTAAGACAGTTTCCTGGTCTTTATCACATTTCTGGTTATATGAACTTTCTGTATTAAATTGAATACTATATTTTCCTAATGATTTCCAACAATGATTACATTTCAGAAGGGCTTAATTGGCTGTGAAACTCATTGGTGCCTTCTGGAATCATGAGAGGAGCTGTTTAAATGTGAGGCTTTTCCTGAAAAAGAAGTTTGGCAATGCAGCAGCAATATCAAATGCAGTGGATTAAATACTGTTTATTGTGACACAGAGCTAGAAAAATCAGGAAGGCCATAGTGTTGTTACCATGGAAGTAGATAAGTATTTACTCCTCTAAATGGCAAAGAAACTGTCGTTTACTGAAGGAAGAACAACATCTGGGAAATTACTTGCTTTACCTTCTAGCATAGAGGGAATTGAATTGAATTTGAATTGAATTTATTGTCACATGCACCTAGGCACAGTGAAAAGCTTTGTCTTGCGAATAATTCAGGCAGATCACAAAGTTAAGTAGCATAGACAGAAAATAATGGGTAAACAGCGGCAAAAACAAAAACCCAGGTACAGGCAAATGTTAAGAGTTTGTGGGTCCATCCAGTAGTCACAGGAAACTATATTACTTTTGTTGATTGAGGGTAAATATATTGACAAGGACATCAAAACTTAATGGGGATATGATGGCTTAGTAATATTATTGCTGGACTCTTAACCCAGAGACCTAGATAACATTCTGGGGACCTCGGTTCAAATCCCATCACAGCAAATGGTTGAATTTGAATTCAATAGTTATCTGCAATTAAGAGTCTGATGATGACCATGAATCCATTGTCAATTGTTGGAAAACCTCATTTGCTTTGCTAATGTCCTTTAGGAAAGGAAACTGACATCCTTACCCGGTCTGGCCTATATATCACTCCAAACCCACAGCAATGTGGTTCCTCTCAACTGCCCTCTGGGGCAACTAGAGATGGGCAATAAATGCTGCCTGGATAGCAACACCCTCATGCTGTGAATGAATAAAGAAAAAAAATTAAATTGAAGATGAATGCTTCCTTCAATGACAAAAGCAAAGAAAATCTTTAGTAATCTGCTTGAATCTAGCTTTCCCATCAATAATTCATTTCTCTTAAGACTTTCTTTTAAAATCCACAAATGTGAAAAGGCATTGTTGTTGGTAATTCTTCCAAAGTTGTTGACATAAAATCCAAAAGAACGTTTCATACAAGCACTGATCTTTTCTAAAGTACAACTGTTATGATCCCAGCTGTTGGTGTTAGGTACATCAGATACAAGAATGAAACCTGGTTTGATAGATTTCTATTTTAAATTTTAGTAACAGTGGTGGTCAATCATTGAAACATTGTCGCATGAGATTGCAGAGTTTCTTTCTTAACAGAACTCAAAAGACAAAAGCAAAACAGACAGAAATATTAAAATAACAAGCAAAATTTCATATTCCTTCTTCAAATCTAGAGAAATTACTGGTCTTTACCAAATATTAATTTCAACTAAACAGATTCTCCCTTCTTTTTGTCCTGTGCATATGAAGTCTTTTTACAATAAACTAAGAAATTATGCTGGCTCAGCTTTTGTTCATTTGCAGATTTCTAACCAAACATCTGGAAGATGTATAAGCTAAACTTTTCGAATGAGGTGACTCATTCCTTTAGCTGCTGTGAAAAAAGAACTATTTTCAAGAGTGGACTCAGTCAGGACTCCTCCAAACTAAAACTCCTAACATGGCATTTTTTGAAGATAATGGGCCTAACCTGTTCTATATTAATCCCTCAAATCAATCAACACTACTAAAACAGATTATAGTGAAACCATGTAACTGAATATTATTGAAAAATAACAATTGCAATCCCAAATAACATCCATTGTAAAACATACAAGTTGTAAACTGGAAGCACAGACAGTTGCACATTACAAACTATCAGCAACATTCTTAAAATAAGGTACTTATAATTCAGAGGAGAAAGTGAGGTCTGCAGATGCTGGAGATCAGAGCTGAAAATGTGTTGCTGGAAAAGCGCAGCAGGTCAGGCAGCATCCAGGGAACAGGAGAATCGACGTTTCGAGCATAAGCCCTTCTTCAGGAATGAGGAAAGTTTGTCCAGCAGGCTAAGATAAACGGTAGGGAGGAGGGACTTGGGAGAGGGGCGTCGGAAATGTGATAGGTGGAAAGAGGTCAAGGTGAGGGTGATAGGTCAGACTGGGGTGGGGGCGGAGAGGTCAGGAAGAAGATTGCAGGTTAGGAAGGCGGTGCTGAATTCGATGGATTTGACTGAGACAAGGTGGGGGGAGGGGAAATGTGGAAACTGGTGAAATCCGAGTTCATCCCTTGTGGTTGGAGGGTTCCTAGGCGGAAGATGAGGCGCTCTTCCTCCAACCGTCGTTTTGTTGTGGTCTGGCGATGGAGGAGTCCAAAAACCGCAGGAGGTGCAAGACTTGCGCCCACACCTCCCCCCTCACCTCCCTCCAAGGCCCCAAAGGAAACTTCCATATCCGCCACAGATTCACCTGCACCTCCACACACATAATTCCATTGCATCCTCTGCACCCGATGTGGCCTCCTCTATATTGGGGAGACAGGCCGGCTACTTGCGGAGCGTTTCAGAGAACACCTCTGGGACACCCGGACCAACCAACCCAACCACCCTGTGGCTCAACACTTCAATTCCCCCTCCCACTCCACCAAGGATATGCAGGTCTTTGGACTCCTCCATCGCCAGACCACAACAAAACGACGGTTGGAGGAACGCCTCATCTTCCGGCTAGGAACCCTCCAACCACAAGGGATGAACTCAGATTTCACCAGTTTCCTCATTTCCCCTCCCCCCACCTTGTCTCAGTCAAATCCATCGAATTCAGCACCGCCTTCCTAACCTGCAATCTTCTTCCTGACCTCTCCTGACCCCACCCCAGTCTAACCTATCACCCTCACCTTGACCTCTTTCCACCTATCACATTTCCGACGCCCCTCCCCAAAGTCCCTCCTCCCTACCTTTTATCTTAGCCTGCTGGACAAACTTATAATTCAGAGCCTGAATGGTGGATTGCTACTGGATTTATTTTCATTAAGATTTATAAGCAAATTCGCTCATTCCGATGTTTCCAAGTAAATTTCAATTTGGCAGATATCTTTCCCAGGAGAAAGTGAGGACTGCAGATGCTGAAAATCAGAGTCGAGACTGTGGTGCTGGAAAAGCACAGCAGGTCAGACAGCATCCAGAGAACAGGAGAATCGATGTTTCGGGTGTAAGCCCTTCATCAGGAATGATCCTTCATCCTGGTGAAGGGCTTATGCCCGAAACGTTGATTCTCCTGCTCCTCATATGCTGCCTGACCTGCTGTCCTTTTCCAGCACCACACTCTTGACAGGTATCTTTCCCAAAATAGTTTATAGAATTTACCACAGCAAGTGTAACAGACTGCACCGGAGGGATAACTTTGATAATTGGGGACAACATACAATTAATGCTTGTTTTCTTTAATAGGAGAATTGTTAATTAGCTTGCTTTGAAAAAGATGTGACAAATTGTAAAAACTAGCTAATTGTTTGAGGTATAAAAATGAGGCTGCATTTGTCAACAAGCCAAGAATTCTTCGCAATACAGTATTTTTTATGATGTATCACAAACGCAATACTCCACTGGTTGAGGTAACAGAAAAGCCTTTTTAAAATCTGATTAAGCACACCAATTCACATTAACGAAATAGGTCAACAGAAAACAAACTGTATTGATAGATAAAACATTCTGATCCAGCTAAATTCTACTATTAACTTTCACTTTTGTAACAGCTGCACACCATGTAACATAACCAGGCTAACGGCTGTCACTTTTACACAATAGCATGCACTGGCTCGATTGTATTGCAGTCTGGTACTGGTCAATCTGCATCATTTAGCAAGTGAACAAAAGCACTTGTACAAGACTATTAATGCATTCATACCTAGAGCTAACTGACTCCAGTTTAAAGTTACAGTAATCTAAGAGAGCAAATTAAACTTGCATTTCAGAAAAGTGGATTTCAAGTTTCCTCTTTGTTGGCATCATATGGTTTCGTTTTACAGCAAATGTGCAAACAGACGACAGAGTTTCATCAAAATAGTTTTAGTAATGAAGAAGTTTTGTATTCATGCTTATTAAAAAAGCAAACCTCAAAGTGGTTCTACTCTTCTGTCCAACGGGCTTCCCATTTGCTTCAAATTCAACACTTAGTCCACCTAAGAGAGAAACCAGTGTCTACAACATATGCTTCTAGCATCCAGTTGTGTATCACTCAGACTTAGGTGCAAAATAACTGCTCGATCTTCTGGCATTGTTAAAATGAATACTATTTACTCTGACACCAGATGGCTGCATACCAAAAACAGTAAACACTGGAACTTTGAAACACCAATTGACAATGCTGGAAATACTTGGCAGCATCTGTGAATAAAGGAAACATTTATTGCATAATCCTTCCTCAGAATTATCAAAATTTGACCAATGAACAGCAACTTCTAAGGCAAGTGAAGGCAAGGAGAGACAAACAATATACATACACCATAAAAGGAATGAACTGTAAAGCAATAAGGGGAGAGCTTTGGATGGCTGGCAGAATTGATACATTGGCAAAGGTCAAAAGAAGGAATGATGCGACAATGCAGTGAAATTATTTACAAGAGACTAGGAGAAGTTATGAATTGTGAAACAAGGTTGGCTCAGCTGAAGAGGGAAAACATTCCAGAATACAGCAAGTTTGCAAAGAAAGAAGCTGGTCAGCGCACCAGAGCTGCAGTCCACAGCAGGACAATGGTGGGAGAAACCCCACTCACAAGCAATGATGCATCATATCCTTTCCTGATAGTGCTGGCCTGATCTGCAACACAGGTGCGCTGACCTGTCTTCATGCCCCCACAGCAGCTTGTTTTAAGTGACAGCACACTTATTTTAATCAAGTAAAGGATTCAAGCCTACCTCAGGGATTTGAGCTTGAATGTCGTTCCTATTTAGTACTGAGGGAGTCCTGATATGGACAGTAAGTTAAACTAATTTAATCTATAAATTTGAGATGCCAGTAGTAGTTGAATTTTACTGATCCCTCTATGATTGCAGATTGGTTGTTCTGTTGTCCTAATAATATTTCTCTTTCATTCATGAAAGAAAATAATTAAGTGGCCACTCATTTTGTTGCAGTTTCTTCTAGCTTGTTGTGCAGAAAATCTCATAATGTCAGACATTTTTCACTCATCCCATAGAGGACAAAGAATCACTTATTTTGAACAATTTTCCTTGTGACTACAATTCACCAAAACTATCATACAGTTACAAAGGTGTCTGTCATTTCTAGTTCACTCCCTGAAAACTGCCCAGATCCGGTACAATATTCAAATTACCCACATGGAAACTAGTAACAAAAGTAGATCATTCAGCCCTTTGAGCTTGGTCTACCATTCAACATGATCATGGCTGATCATCCAACTCAGTACCCACTTCCTGTTTTCTCCTTATATCCATTGATTCATTTAGCCTTTAGGACGATATCCAAGTCCTCCTTGACAACATTCAATTTTGGTTTCAACTGCTTTCTGTGACAGAGAATTACACAGCATTCCCACTCTTTGGGTGAATAAAATTCTCTTCATGTCAGTGCTAAATGGCCGACCCCATACATTTAGATTTTTGACTCCAGATTCGGGTGTCCTCTAATCATCGGGAACACCCATCTCACATTCACTCAAGTCCAGTTTGAATTTTAGCAGTTTTTATCAGATTCCTCTCATTCTTCTAAAATACAAACTGTACTAAATGTTCTTCATACAGAGAGTGGCGCATATACAGAGGGTGGTGCATATACAGAATGAGCTGCCGGAGGACATAGTAGAGGCAGATACAATTACAACATTTAATAGATATTTAAAGAGATATGGGCCAAACACAGGCAAATGAGACTAGTTTAGTTTAGGAAACCTGGTCAGCATGCACGAATTGGGCTGAATGGCCAATTTCTGTGCTGTGTGACTCTATGACTATGTTTCTAAAGTGAAGATTCTTGTCTTTTAAAAAAAATTTTTAAAAACCTTCATGACAAAGTCAATTGGCAAATATCTTTACTTTCTTATCAACAAGAAAAGATTAAACAGAAGATGGTAAACATTCTGCATTACTGCATGAGTAGCTCCAAAAACAGATCATCTAGAACAAAACAGCCATGTGAGAGGCTGCCAGCCATCTGTACAACTGTTGTACAGAACCCAAATGGATGTTACTAGATTACCTCACTGATAAAATAAAAAGTAAAGAAGGGGAAATAACAGTTTGGTAGGGAAACATTCCTTCAAAATATGACTAACATGGGTAACTAATCCTTTATTGATTGCCATGTTTTGCTGTATGAAGTGATAAATGGTCGTTATACAATATGAACAGAATTATACCCAGCTGTTTGTTTAGCGGTTAGTTCCAGTAAGTATCTCTGCCATTATCTGACACTAGAGTTGAGTAGGATGATGCATCTCACACATTAAAATAGTGTTAAAGGGATCACTAACAGAAAGCCAATAATGAAAAGATGCTCAGGTGTTATTCAGTTACAAGTGCAAGATGAGCTGGTATCACACAAACTTGCCGTGCATAGTTTTAAATCCAATGAAGTATTTTAAAGGAAACAATACAATAATGGCAAATCCATCCTTATTTCTATAAAAGGTACATCCAACAATCAAAACACCAATGTTAGTCACTACAACAAATAAAATCTAATACATGTATACATTTATGTTTTTGTAATTAAAAAGGTAAATCAGCATATGCACCTTTGCATGCACAGAGAAAAACTAAAGATTTTGCATCAAGATTTTGTTAAACTTAGCTAATTGCTATATAATATAAAATATTTGATAGTGACCATGATCATTAGTTAGTAATTATTAGAATACTTTTCAGTACCTTGACAGATCCCTTCACAATTTCACTGATATCTGTATGCAACAATTTACACAGAGCACTTCTCATGTGTAGAACTTTAGTAACATAGTACAATACATCATAGGGAGGCATTCAGAGGACTGTATTTTTTTTTCTGGTGTGGAAAATGGTCAATAGGATTTTGGTCATGGAATAAAGCTTAGCAATAAGCAACAAGCTTCAGAACTTCAATCTAAGAGTTGAATATACAGTTTTAAAAGAATCCTGGTATAAACTCCAATTTGATAAGTCACCTAGATTTTATTAAATATCTTCACCCTCAATCTTATTTGCAGTTGGGTTTGCAGTGAAACTTGGACATAAATTTACTCCTGCCATTTTCACGTTCAGTCACGTATATACTGTTTCTCAGTCTTCCATGCTTTGGATCGTGTGAAATACTGGTTATGCTACCGCTTTACCTCAATTAACTTTACAAAATACCCTTGTGATAGCTGGAGGTGCCTTTTTTGCTAACAATATGCATGCAACTTCTGCGCACAAAATAAAGTAATTGGTCCAAAATTGGGCTGTACATTTTTTTTTAAAAAGGGGTGCAGACTCAAATAAACGAATCAAAAACGTTTTAGTGAAACCTAACAAATGGGCCATGGCAATCATGCAGGATAATTGCAAAATTGAGTGGCAGAAAGGATTGAGCATACAAGATAGATATATATAATTCAAAAGTACTCAACTGATTAATACTAAGATTTCACAAGTGAAAAATGAATTATTATGCTGAATATAAGCAGAAAATCAATGACAATACAATTCTCTCAAAACACCATCCAAAATCAAAATTGATTTGATGTTGCAATGCCTTTTCACCTTTGGGTCTGCAGTACAAATCCATTTCCAAATGATAAAATTAACATTTCCCATTTGGTAATGATATGGTGTAGCACAAAATAAATCTTGAGCCACGGCCTAGTGAATAAACTGATATGGCAAAAAATTGGTTACCTCAGAGAAAATGACAATGTTACATACATACAGCACAAATCAAATCTCATTTTTTGGAGAGTCGAGGGCAATTTTTCTACTGCAGCAGGGTCATGAGGTGGGTGGTGGGTGGTGATGGTGGTGAAGAGACTCTGGACATGCAAAAATTAGAAGACAAATTTCCAGGCAGACCTTATTCCCCTGGTTTACATCTGTTTGCCCAAGATTAAGAATGGAAAACGTCAGTGCAAATTAAACTTACATACAGTATTCTCTGAAAGTTTAAAGCAGCGGTCTGAGGGTTTTAAGTGGTTGCTTTTTTTGTCTATGAGTGGAATCACCATAATTTGCCATAAATTGTAAATTTACTGACATCACTAACTCTGCTCTATATCATCTCTCCCCAGAATTAACAAGCCCATTACAGAATTATATGATAAATATGTTCAAGCTATGGGAAGGATACAGCAAAGATCTCTTTCTGCAGGCACTCTGGAAATGAAAGGTTAAAGCTATGAGGAAAAGCTCGAGTTGAAGCTTTGTTCATTAGAACAAAGAGGAAAAGAAATCAATGAACAGTATGTAATGGAACCGATGAGGGAGCAAGCTATCCAAGATCTGGTCCTGCGTAATGAGACAGGAATAATTAATGACCTCTTGGAAGGAGTGATTGCTGTATGGTTGAACTTAAAATACAAATGGAGAGTGTGAAGATAAAATCCAATATCATGCTTGAACACGGGGTGGGTGGGCGGGGTCAGCATGGTGGCTCAGTGGCATTGTTGCCTCACAGCGCCAGGGACCTGGGTTCGATTCCCATCTTGGGCAACTGTGTGTGTGGAGTTTGCACATTCTCCCAGTGTCTACATGGGTTTCCTCCGGGTACTCCGGTTTCCTCCCACAATCCAAAGATGTGGGAGGAATTGGCCATGCTAAATTGCCCAAACTGTTAGGTGCATTAGTCAGGGGTAAATATAGGGAAGGTGTCTGGGTGGGTTACTCTTCGGAGGGTCAGTATGGACTTGTTGGGCCGAAGGGCCTGTTTCCATACTGTAGGGAATGTAATCTAATCTAATCAAATCTAATAAAACGAGGGAGGACTTGGCGAAAGTAGACTGGATACAAAGATTTTATGATGGGACAGTTGACAAGCAGTGGAGGACTTAAAAGCAATTTTTCAAAGTACTCAGCAAAAATACTTCCAGAGAAAAGGAAGGGCTATAAGAAGAGTGGTAATCTGCTATGGATGTCTAAGGCATACAAAGTGACCAAAAACAAATTAAAACTAGAAGATTAGGAAAACTTTAAAAGATAAAACGTGTGAATATGTATCAGGTATAAGCAGGCAGAGAAAAAAGTAAATTTCTGAGTTTTTTTTTTAAAACAAGAGGTTCAGCTGATCATGACTCAGATCATATAAGAACTTACAGTTAACAATGGGGTGCAGGAGTCTATTATCAAGGAAGAAATAGCAGGGCATCTTGAAAGAAATTGCCCTGTTGGACAGGGGCAGCATGGGCTCATGAAGGGCAGGTCATGCTTAACTAATCTTTTGGAATTCTATGAAGACATTTTGAGTAAGGTGGACAAAGGAGACCTAGTAGATGTGATGTACCTCCATTTCCAAAATACCTTCAACAAGGTGCTACACAAGATAAGGATGCATGGCGTTAGGGATACAGTATTTGCATGGACAGAGGGTTGGTTGAATAACAGGAAGCAAGGGGTGGGGACACGTGAGTGCTATTCTGGCTGGCAATCAGTGACTAGTGGTGTGCTTCAGGGATCAGTGTTGGGACCGCAATTATTTACAATTTATATAGATGATTTGGAGTTGGGGACCACGTGTAGTGTGTCAAAGTTTGCAGTTACATTGTTGGGGTGGTATTACAGGCCTCTCAACAGTGAGCGTGAGGTAGAAGAACAAATAGGTAAACAGATTATGGAAAGATGTAGAGGCAACAGGGTGGTGGTGATGGGAGATTTTAATTTTTACAACATTGACTGGGATACATTTAGTGTCAGAGGTCTGGATGGGACAGAATCTGTAAGAAGCATCCAGGAAAGTTTGAGAGCAATAGGTCAATAGTCCGATGAGGGAAGGGGCCATATTGGACCTGGTGTTGGCCAGGTGGTAGAAGTTGCGGTGGGGATTTCTTTGGGAACAGTGACCACAATTCGTAAGTTTCAGAATACTCATAGACAAAGCTGAGAATGGCCCTAAGAGAAGAGTACTAATCTGGGCCAGACCAATTATATCAAAATTCGGCAGGAGTTGGGAAATGTAGCTGGGGGCAGCTATTTGAAGGGAAGCCCACACTTGATATGTGGGAGGCTTTCAAAGATAGGTTAAAGATAGTGCAAGATAGGCATGTCCTGTTGAAAGCAAAGGATAGGAAAGGCAAGATTTGTGAACCATGGATGACAGGAGAAATCATATGATTAGTCAAGAGGAAAAGGGAAGCATACATAAGGTCCAGGCAGCTAAGAACAGAACGGGCCCTGGAGGAATATCTGGAGAGTAGGACTAGTCTTAAATGAGGAATCAACTGGGCTAACAAGGGTCATTAAATAGCTTTAGCGAGCAGAATTAAGGAGAATCCTAAAGTCTTTTTATTCTTATAAAAGAATCAAGCGGGTAACCAGAGATAGGATTGATCCATTAAAGGATAATGAAGGAAGGCTGTGTGTCAAACCTGAGAGAATGGGTGAGATTCTAAATGATTGCTTTGCATCAGTGTTCACTGAGGAGAGGGACATAATGAATGTTGAGATTAGAGATTGAAATTTGATTAGTCTGGATCACGTTGACATAAGTAGGGAAGATGTATTGGGTAGGCTAGAGGTTATTAAGGTGGACAAATCCCCAGGGCCGGATGGGATCCATCCCAGGTTGCTGAGGGAAGCAAGAGAGGAAATAGCCGGGGCCCTGACAGATATCTTTGTAGCATCCTTAAACACAGGTGAAGTGCTGGAGGACTGCTCATGTTGTCTCGCTGTACAAGAAAGGTAGTCGGGATATTCCGGATAACTACAGACTAGTGAGCCTGACGTCAGTGGTGGGGAAGTTGCTGGAGAAGGTACTGAGGGATAGAATCTATTTATATTTGGAAAAGAATGGGCTTATCAGTGATAGGCAACATGGTTTTGGGCAGGGGAGATCATGCCTTACCAACTTAATAGAGTTCTTTGAGGAAGTGACCAAGTTGATAGAAGAAGGAAGAGCTGTAGATGCCATATACATGGACTTTAGTAAGGTGTTTGATAAGGTTCCCCATGGTAAACTAATGGAGAAAGTGAAGTCATATAATGTGCAGGATGTTCCAGCTAGGTGGATAAAGAAATGGTTTAGCAACAGGAGACATAGCATAGTAGTTGAAGGAAGTTTCTCGAAATGGAGAAAGGTGACCAGTGGTGTTTCCACAGGGATCAGTGGTGAGGCCACTGTTGTTTGTGAGGTATATAAATGATCTGGAAGAGGGCACTGTTGGTATGATCAGCAAGTTTGCAGATGACACTAAGATTGGTGGAGTAGCAGAATGCATTGGGGACTATCAAAGAATACAGGAAAATATAGATAGACTGGAGAGTTGGGCGGAGAAGTGGCAGATGGAGTTCAATCCAGGCAAATGTGAGGTGATGCATTTTGGGAAGTCTAATTCTAGAGCGAATTATACAGTAAACGGAAGAGCCTTGAGAAAAGTTGATGAGCAGAGAGATCTGGTAGTCCAGGTCCATTGTACCCTGAAGGTTGCTGCACAGGTGGATAGAATGATCAAGGTGGCATATGGTATAGATTAGATTACTTACAGTGTGGAAACAGGCCCTTCGGCCCAACAAGTCCACACCGACCCGCCGAAGCGCAACCCACCCATACCCCTACATTTACCCCTTTAACCTAACACTACGGGCAATTTAGCATGGCCAATTCACCTGACTGTGGGAGGAAACCGGAGCACCCGGAGGAAACCCACGCAGACACGAGGAGAATGTGCAAACTCCACACAGTCAGTCGCCTGAGTCGGGAATTGAACCCGGGTCTCTGGCGCTGTGAGGCAGCAGTGCTAACCACTGTGCCACCGTGCCGCTCACAGCTTTCATTGGAAGAGGTATTGAATAGAAGAGCTGGCAGGTCATGTTAAAATTGTACACGACATTGGTTCAACCGCATTTAGAATACTGTGTACAATTCCGGTCGCCACATTACCAAAATGATGCGGACGCTTTGGAGCGGGTGCAGAGAAGGTTTACGAGGATGTTGTCTGGTATGGAGAATGCTATCTATAAAGAGAGGTTGAGTAGGTTAGGATGTTTTCATTACAAAAAAGGAGATTGAGGGGGGACCTGATTGAGGTCTACAAAATCACAAAGGGTATAGACAGGGTGCATAGAGATAGATGAGAAAAGTTTAAGAGGGATACAAGCAGAAAGTACTTAACACAGAGGGTGGTAGGTGCCTGGAACACATTGCCAGCAGAGATAGTGGAGGCAGACACGGTAGATTTATTTAAGGTGCATCTGGACAGATACATGAGTAGGTGGGGAGTGGAGGGGTACAGATCCTTAGGAATTGGGCGACAGGTTTAGACAGTGGATTTGGATCAGCTCAGGCTTGGAGGACCAAAAGGCCTATTCTTGGGATGACACTAAGGTGAGTAGCAGAGCAAAGTGTGCAGAGGACTGTGAACCTTTGCAGAGCAACTCAGATACATTGAGTGAGTGGGCAAAGATCTGGTAGATGAAATACAATGTTAATAAAAGCAAAGTCATACATTTTGGTAGGAGTAACAGTAAAAAAAATTATAACTTGAATAGTTAAAAAGTTGCAGCATGCTGCTATGGAGAAGGACCTGGGTGTCCTTGTGCATGAATCATAGAAGGTTGGTCTGCAGATACAAGGACAAGTAATTAGGAAGGCAAATGGAATTTTGTCCTTCACTGCTAAAGGGGTTGAGTTTAATAGCAGAGAGGTAATGTTGCAGCTGTAAGGTGCTGGTGAGGCCATACCTGGAGTATTGTGGGCAGTTTTGGTCTCCTTACTTGAAAAAGGATGTACTCGCACTGAAGGGGGTGCAGAGGAGGTTCATTGGGTTGATTCCAGAGTTGAGGGGGTTGGCTTATGAAGAGAGACTGAGTCGACTGTGATTATATTCATTGGAATTCAAAAGAATGCGGGGGGGGATCTTACAGAAAAGTAAGAAATTATGAAGATAAAATATAAATAGATAGGTTTTTTTCCACTGGGAGGTGAGGCTAGGACAAGAGGGCATGGCCTCAAGATTACTGGAAGCAGATTTAGGACTGAATTGAGAAGCAACTTCTTCACCCAGAGGGTTGTTAATCTGTGGAATTCTTTGGCCAGGCAAGTTGTCGACGCTACTTCAGTGAATGCTTTTAAAGCTAAGGTAGATATATTTTTAAAAAATAAAGGAACTAAGGGATATGGTGAGAGCATGGCTAAGTGGAGCTGAGTCCACGAAAAGATTAGACATGATCTTATTGAGTGGCAGAGCAGGCTCGAAGGGCTGGACAGCCTATTTCTGCTCCTAGTTCTTATGTTCTAATGTGGGGGAGAATCGGTTAGGCATTCTTAATAATTTGAAAGACTGAGTAAAACAATGAAGGTAGAAGCAGTCCTCTGACAACTTCTTTTAAAACATGAAATATTTTATCACAAGTTAATGTTGAAGCAAAGTTTAGAAAATGATTCAAAAACAGAATATTTACAAGGATGTTGCCAAGGCTGGAGGATTTGAGCTATAGGGAGAGGTTGAATAGGCTGGGGCTGTTTCCCTGGAGCATCAGAGGCTGAGGGGGTGACCTTATAGAAGTTTATAAAATCATGAGGGGCATGGATAGGATAAATAGACATAGTCTCTTCCCAGAGGTGGGGGAGTCCACAACTAGGGGACATAGGTTTAGGGGGAGAGGAAAAAGATATAAAAGAGACCTAAGGGGCAACTTTTTCACACAGAGGGTGGTACATGTATCGAACGAGTTGCCAGAGGAAGTAGTGGAGTATGATTGCAACATTTAAAAGGCATCTGGATGGGAATACGGATAGGAAGGGTTTGGAGGGTGGTGGGAGGTGGGACTAGATTGGGTTGGGATATCTGGGCAGCATGAACAAGTTGGATGAAAGGGTCTGTTTCCGTGCTGTACATCTCTATGACTCTATTTTAAAAATACAGAAAGAGTATGATTAAAAGAGACTATTATCTTTTTTTTCTATTACAATAGTTGCGCTTCTGTATGACTTAGCATTTCTGCTCAAGCTTGCACTGTTTATAATATGATGCTAATTCTATTTTCATTTAGTGGTATTACATGTGATTAAATAGTCAAACACACAATCTAACAGAATTTGTGATCTTAGTTTATCATTTTAGAAAGCAACAAGTAGGTTTCAATAGGAAGAATATTAGTTTTGGGGGGGATCAGGGCTCATTCATCAAGATTTCAAAGGCTCTGTATTATGTTCTAGGTCAGTGGGAGAATGTGTATAGAGTCTGAGCAGGTAGGGAAAGAGTTAAGTTTTGAGTTTTTGTGAAACAAGAGGTTCAACTAAGCATGACTCAGATCAGATAAGAACTTACAGTTAACAATGGGGTGCTGGACGCAAGGGGGAATGGGTTAGTTATGTAGACACATTTAACAATATTGGAAGAATTCAATATGTAAGGTCAGTTCAACAAGGTAAAAAGCCTTCATTTTGTGAAGACAGTTATTCATTATGTAAAAGCAGATGGCTTAATATTTACTACTGACACTCGCCGATTGTAATGGTCACCCAATCAATATGTATGTTCCCTTATCCGGATGGCCCTCCATGTAAAATGACCATATAATTCATTAAGAAAGCGCTGTTCAAGACAGAAGACTGAGAACTCATGTCACTGTGCACATGGGCAGTCGTTCTCTCTCCCTCCAAGACCCGGAATAAAGATGAAGAACATAAAGCCATACTCTGAGTGTTTTGCTTCGACTCAGGGAAAATGGGATGACAAATGAACTCTCAAAATTAAGTTCCAGCACTAATAGTTAATTCCAGATCTTTAATTTGGCAAACACTGCACATAATAATGGTTAAGTTAGCAAATAATTGTAATGACGAAAAGAACTTTGCAATTCCCTTCTGCCCATTACTTTATACTATAATCTAATAAATAATGCTCAACTCACCATGGAATGCAGCCAGCAGGAGCATGAAGAGCCTGTGACTCACCCAAACACCAGGAATTATAAATTTTGAGATATTCTCAGAACACAGTTCACGATTCTTCAGCACACAGGAGACAACTTACTTCCACTCCTGTCAAATTATGTCATGCATTGAACACCACAATATGGTGGAAACAATTTTAAAACTCATCTCTGACATGGTGAGTTTTGTGATAATTCCTTGACTTAATCATAGACTGATAGAATCCCTACTGTGCGGAAGCAGGCTGTTTAGCTCATCGAGCCTACACCAACCCTCTGGAGAACATCCCACACCGCACCAATGCCTTTCTCCCCTCCCCCACCAAAACACCTGTAACACTGCATTTCCCATGGCTAATCCACCTGGTCTGCACATCCCTGGACACCATGGGCAATCCATCTGACCTGCACATCTTTGGACTATGGAAGAAACCAGAGCACCTGGAGGAAACCGACACAGACATAGGGAGAATGAGCAAACTCCACACAGACAGGCGCCTGGGGGTAGAATCGAACCCAGGTCCCTGACGCTGTGAGGCAGCAGTGCTATCTACTGAGCCACTGTGCCACCAATGCCTGCTTCCTTTCTGAAAAGAAATATTATTTTAAATTTTAGTTTTGAAGTGATCAATCTTTTACACCACTCAAAGGGTTAGAATTATATTTAAAATATTATTTGAATTGTTTAACACACTAGTTTCTTATATTTACTCTTTCATGGGATATGAGCACTATTAGGAGAAGGTGAGGACTGCAGATGCTGGAGATCAGACTGAAAATGTGTTGCTGGAATCCTGAAGAAGGGCTCATACCCGAAACTTCGATTCTCCTGCTCCTTGGATGCTGCCTGACCTGCTGCGCTTTTCCAGCAACACATTTTCAGCATATGAGCATTATTGGCAAGATGAGTATTTGTTGCCCATCCTGAGCTGCCCTTGAACTGAGTGGCATGATAAATCAATTCAGAGGACAGATAAGAATGAGTCACATTAATGTGGAACTGCAGTCTATACAGGACAGACCAGATAAGAATGACAGAACATCAACTGCAATAAGTGAATTAGATAATGTGCTTCAGCGGTGTTGATTTAAGAGTAACATTGGTTAGCACACTATGAATAACCTCTCTACATTTCTTCACAATATTGTCTTGAGATCTATTACCTCAACACAGGATGAGCTTAATGTCTCAACCAAAAGATGGCATCTCTGACAGTGTAGCATTTTCTCAGCACTGCATTGGCATTTCAGCTTTGATTTTAATGCTTAAGCCTCTGGGGTGGAACACACCACCTTTGAGGGAGCTATCCAATTTGGCCACAGCTGACAATAATCAATTTTTTTTAAAAATAGGTTAACTTAAACAGATTTGAATCTTTCCTACAAAAAAGGTATAATATTGGGATTACAATGAAGAATTAAAGGAAAAAAAAGACAGAAATCAAAATTAGAAAAAGGTAAAGTAATCAAACTGTAATAAGATACAAGTTTGTCCACTGCACGAAGTGCAACAATGTAAACTTCACAACTTGTAGTCCATAAAAGAGACAAGGAGAGAAATGTTACAAAAGATTAGATTAGATTTAGATTACATTACCAACAGTGTGGATACAGGCCTTTCGGCCCAACAAGTCCAATACGACCCTCCAAAGAGCAACCCACCCAGTCCCATTCCCCCATTTACCCCTAAATAATGCACCTAGTACTGCGGCAATTTAGCATGGCCAATTCACCTAACCCGCACATCTTTGGTCTATGGAAGGAAACCAGAGCACCCATGCAGACACTGGGAGAATGTGCAAACTCCACACATACAGTTACCCGAGGTGGGAATTGAACCCCGGTCCTTGGCACTGTGAGGCAGCAGTGCTAACCACTGAGCCACCATGCCACCCAAACTGAATGAAACATGCAAATTAACCATCTCTGGAAAGAAGGAACTAAACAAGTTGTTTAGTTGGGAGAGAGAAGAGATAACAATTGCTTTGACACCTGCTTGATAAACTGAATGTTTTATCTTCATAATGGACAAGGATTGCCTTGCAGAAGTAGTTAAGGAGTAAATACAGGAAAAGCTATGTTTTAATTTGTGTTGCAGACATTTCGTCCCCTGTCTAGGTGACATCCTCAGTGCTTGGAAGCCTCCTGTGAAGTGCTTCTGTGATGTTTCCTCCGGCATTTATAGTGATTTGTATCTGCCACTTCCAGTTGTCAGTTCCAGCTGTCCGCTGCAGTGGCCGGTATATTGGGTCCAGGTCGATGTGCTTATTGATTGAATCTGTGGATGAGTGCCATGCCTCTAGGAATTCCCTGGCTGTTCTCTGTTTAGCTTGTCCTATAATAGTAGTGTTGTCCCAGTCGAACTCATGTTGCCTGTCATCTGAGTGTGTGGCTACTAAGGATAGCTGGTCATGTCGTTTCGTGGCTAGTTGGTGTTCATGGCTGCGGACCGTTAGCTGTCTTCCTGTTTGTCCTATGTAGTGTTTTGTGCAGTCTTTGCATGGGATTTTTTTGTACACTACATTGGTTTTGCTCATGCTGGGTATCGGGTCCTTCGTCCTGGTGAGTTGTTGTCTGAGTGTGGCTGTTGGTTTGTGTGCTGTTATGAGTCCTAGTGGTCGCAGTAGTCTGGCTGTCAGTTCAGAAATGTTTTTGACATATGGTAGTGTGGCCAGTCCTTTGGGTTGTGGCATGTCCTCATTCCGTTGTCTTTCCCTTAGGCATCTGTTGATGAAATTGCGCCGGTATCAGTTTTTGGCGAATACATTGTATAGGTGTTCTTCCTCTTTTTGCAGTTCTGGGTGTACTGCAGTGTATTGTGGCCCTTTTGAACAGTGTCTTGATGCAACTTCTTTTGTGTGTAATGGGGTGGTTGCTTTCGTAGTTTAGGACTTGGTCTGTGTGTGTGGCTTTCCTGTATACCTTTGTGGTGAATTCTCCGTTCGGTGTTCTCTGTACCATCACGTCTAGGAATGGGAGTTGGTTGTCCTTTTCTTCCTCTGTAGTGAATCGGATTCCTGTGAGTGTGGCGTTGATGATCCGGTGTGTGTTCTCTGTTTCTGTGTTTTTCATGATTACAAAGGTATCATCTACATATCTGACCCAGAGTTTGGGTTGAATTTGCGGTAAGACTGTTTGTTCTAACCTTTGCATTACCGCTTCTGCTATGAGTCCAGAGATGGGTGAGCCCATGGGTGTGCCGTTGATTTGTTCATAATTTTGGTTGTTAATGTGGTGTGTTGTGAGGCACAGGTCCAGTAGTTTGAGTATGCAGTCTTTGTTGATAGGTTCCCCGTCTTGTTGTCTGTTCTGTATGTCCAGCAGGTTGGCTATTGTTTCTCTGGCTAGGGTTTTGTCGATAGAGGTGAACAGTGCTGTTACATCGAATGAAACCATATGTTTCAGTTTCTGCTGTAGTTCTTTAGCCAGTTTGTGTGATGGTGTCCCTGGTAGTGATACTATGGGTCTGAGTGGGGTGTTTGGATTGTGCACTTTAGGTAGTCCATAGAATCTGGGGTGTTGTTGCTTTCAGGTTTCATTCTCTGTAGGTCAGACCTGGTTATCTGTCCGTTTTTTTTGTAGGTTCGTCTGTGTTGTTTATCCTATTGGTGAGCTGTGGGGTGAGGTCAACCTCCCTCTTTTGGTAGGTGTTGGTATCTGCAAGTAGTTGTTGTGCTTTTTGGATGTACTCTTTGTCCAGGATGACCGTCATTCTGCCTTTGTCTGCTGGTAGTATGATTATGTTCTTATCGTTTCTTAGTGCTTCCCTCTCCTTGGTGTTGAGGTTATGTGTTTGTCTTTTCCTTTTTATCAGGGGTACGATACTTTGTCTCACTGTTTGTGTGTCTATTCTGTCAGTCCAAATCAGGTACAAATCACTATAAATGCCGGAGGAAACATCACAGAAGCGCTTCACGAGAGTCTCCCAAGCACTGAGGATATCACCTAGACAGGGGACGAAACGTCTGCAACACAAATTCCCAGCTTGGCGAACAGAACCACAACAATGAGCACCCGAGCTACAAATCTTCTCCCAAACTTTGAGCTATGTTTTAAGTAGACAGTTAACCCTATATGCAACAAAGAACAGAGGAGCTACTTCTGATAAGGCGACAAGCTCCAGGCTCGAGGTCTCCAGGGAAGTAATCAATGCTGGGGATGAAGGAGTCTACTGAATCCTTAATAATGTCACACCACAAACTTGAAAACAAGACAGAACTGTATAAAAACCCAACACCAGAACAAGTCAAGAACAGAACTTCAAAGAATGCTACGCAAGGATCGAACCCTGGCCACTTCCAGAGACCAACATGGTTGTTAAAATCCTGGCTAGATTCCCTCATAAATTTGGTAATAGTGAAGTTTAGCTGCGAGATTTAACTTGTTTACTTAAGGGATCTTACTTTGGTTGCTATATGCAATAAAGTTTAAACCATCATTTCAGTACTTGATTGCCTGTGGGATTTTTTAATAAGTAGCCAAATTAAAGGTAACTTGTGATTTACTCACAATAGTATTAAACAAAATTTAACACGAGAGAAACCCAGAAAATAGGAGCAGAAGCAAGATTAGGCCAAATAGATGTTCAAGCCTGCTCTACCATTCATTATATTCATGGCTGATCACTCACCCCAATAGTCTGTTTGCGCTTTTCTCCCATATCCTTTGATTCCTTTAGCCCCAAGTGCTTTATCCAACTACTTATTGAAAGCATTCCATATTTTAGCAATGATTGCTTTCTGTGACTGCAAATTTCACAGGCTCACCACCCTCTATAAGAATATGTATAGGGTATGAGCAAGTAGGGAAAGAGTTATGTTTTGAGTTTTGTGAAACAAGAGGTCCAGCTGAGCATGACTCAGATCAGATGAGAGCTTGCGGTTAGCAATGGGGTGCTGGAGGGAAGGGTAATGGGTTAACAAGGTGGAAAAGCATTCATTATGTAGAGCCATTTAACAATATTGGAAGCATTCAATATGTAAGTTCAGTTTAACAAGGTGAAAAGTATTCATTATGTGAAGCCAGGTAAGGTTAAGAACATTCATTGTGTAACAGTAGATGGCTTAATCTTTACAATTGACACTCGCTGATTGCAACGGTCACCGAATTAATATGTATGTTGGCTTATCTGGATGCTCCTCCCTATAAAATGACAATATAATTCATTAAGAAAGTGCTGTTCCAGAGAAAAGATTGAGAACTGATGTATCTATGCATATGGGTAATCGCTCTCTCTCTCTCTCTCTCTCTCTCCAGGACCCAGAATGAAGATGAAGGAGGTAAAACGAGACTGTGTCTCTGAGCGTTTTGCTTCGACTCAGGGGGAAAACGGGATGACATCTAGGTGAAGTGTTCTCCAAGTTAAACAAAAGGCAACTGAACTATCTTATTTTAATTCTTTGCTGCTGATCTCTACTATAGAATCATACAGTATGGAAACAGATCCTTCAGTCCAAATCTTTCTAAAACTTTCTTGTTCATGTACTTATCCAAATTTCCTTGAAATATTGTAACTGTGCATGCATCTACCACTTCCTCTGGCAGTTCATTGCACATACAAAACACTCGGTTAAAAAAATTGTTCTGTGTCCTTTTTAAATCTTTCTACTCACATCTTAAAAAATATGCTCCTTACTTTCCAAATCCCCAACCTCGGGAAAAGACCCTTGCTACTCAACTTATCTATGCCTCTCATGATTTTATAAACCTCTATAAAGGTCACCCTTCAACTCCCTCCCCTTTTACTTAAATATAACTCAAACTCTCCATTCTAAGCAACATTCTTCCTATAACAGGTCAACCAAAATGGACACTGTACTCCAGAAGAGGCCTCATCAACATCCTGTACAACCTCAACATTACATCTCAATTCCAATACTCAAAGGTCTGAGCTATGAAGGCAAACATGCTAAATGTCTTTTAACTCATACTGTTTACATGTGATGCAAACTCAAAGAATTATGAACCTGAACCCCTGGATCTCTCTGTTCTACAATACTACCCAAGGTCATCCCATTAATTGTATATGTCCTGTCCTTGTTTGTTTTAACAAAATGCAATAACTCGCAAATTAAACACCATCTGCTACTCCTCAGCCTATTGATGCAATTGATCAAGATCTGTTTGAAATCTCAGATAATCTTCTTCACTATCCACTACATGACCAATTTTGGTTTCATCCACAATCTTACTAATCATACCTCCTAAATTCTCATCCAAATTGTTATAAATGACAAAAGTGAACCAAGTTGTGATCCCTGTGTAACACCACTGGTCACAAGTCTCCACAATCCATTCAAATAACTGAAAACAGAGGGTTTGTATTTTTAGAACTGATGTTGTGCAATTAATGGATAAGTGTGAGATACTTAATCTATAAATAAAATTTTGAATAGACTTAAAAATTAAATTAATTTAGTCTTAGTAATTAAACACATACTAATGGAATCATTTGACCTTTTAATTGTGCAGACTTTTAAATACTTCAACATTATCAAATCTGTTAAAAAGCAAACTACTACTTTACAAATCTCATTTCTGTACAACTTGAATTTGCTTTTCTCTTTAATCATGTAATTGAAAAACAAATTAAGGGAATTCAGAGACCATAAAGTCATATGACATAGAAACAGGCCCTACGATCCAACTCATTCATGCTGACCAGGTTTCCTAAGCTGAACTAGTCCTATTTGCCTGTGTTTGGCCCATAGCCACAAATAAAATTAGTAATGTGACTAGGAGAATATGGAGGTTCGGGAGGACAGAGATTCACAAACATTACAATTTTTCTGTAAATTCTAAAGGTTTGTATAGACCAAGTTGACTATTTACGTAATTTTTAAAAAGGTAATGAATTACTAAAAGAAATAACCAAAAGGGAGCAAAAGCAGTGAAAGTTCCTACGTATTGAACAGTTTTCAAAGATTCAATGGACAGATGTAGTTGCTCATTAATTCTTGAAAGATTCTTCATATTCAGGTTTTAAGTTTTTTTCCCAATTGAAAGGTAAAATGATAAAATTTTCATGTAAATAGTTTCAGTATCTAGCAAACATCTGTTACTTCAAAGCTTATCAAGTTTTGTTGCACAAAGGTTACTGCAGGCTAGACACAATGTAACAGTTGTATGTATATACCTAAGAGGGCCCAACAATATTGCATTTACAGAAAAAGATTTTCCTGTTAATTGCTCGTTATGATTTGATAAACTACGTTAATTATATCGCAACAGTATGAATTTTGCAGACAAACATCAAGCATTAGCTTTGCCATAGGCAAAGGAGAAAACAAAAATGCAAAATTCTTTGTTATGTGAAAATAAAAATAGTTGGTTGAATAGTTGGTTATCATCCCCCTAATTGTACTGACCACATTAGGGGTTCAGGTGCAACTACTTATTTGTAATCATTCCAGGGTACTCAATAATTCTTCAGTAGCAGACAACAACTTATCTTGTTAAGTGGCCAGGTACAGCATTGTACACACAGCTGGCATTTACAGCATAACTGGCTATTGGGGCAACTGACATGGAGGAAATAAAATGGAAGACATGATTCATTCAGTTGAACAATAACATGATGATTTGCAAGGCAGTAGAAAGACTGTGTCACCATGAAAGAGTGCTTAATATTTTACTTTTGTTTGGAAGGAAGAAAAGATTAAGTAATTTATATCGTGCACTTTTGTCTCAGAACTACTTTACAACATGTCACAGTTACATGGATCAGCATGGCATCCAAGAGCTCACAAACTTCAAGTGAGGTGAATAATCAACCAAACATTTACTGGGGGCATTGGTGAAGGAGCAATGGCAGCTCAGGCACTCCAAAGAGCCCCTTCAAATGGAAAATGATTAGATAAGCTGAGCTTTTCCATGAATACAGAATTTTTAAAAATCAAACTTGCATCTATATATTACTATTAACGTACAAAGGTTGGGAGATATTTCATCTTAGAAAAGGCAGCCATCCAATGAAAACAGGTACAGAGGATGATAAAAATTAGTATTCTTTAAAGAAGGAACTTTTAATAGAGGGCAATGGGAGTGAAAAGCAGGCACAAGATCAGGGTAGATTAAACGAAGAACCCAGGACAAATTTAATAAAAGTATCTAGTCCCAGTTCTGAATGGTTGGATACCCTTCCACAGAACCTTTGTAAATGGTAAACAATAAACTGTCCACAGATTCCCGAACAATGAAGACTGACACCAGCACCTCACATAACCAGGCGTTGACAGAAGCTCATCAGCCTTCAGCAGTGACAAATACAAATCGGTAGAACTCAAAGGATAGCAACGGCCTAGTGATATTATCGTTGACAATTATAATGATGAAGGCTTTATATGACAGCACATGTCATATAATCAAATGTCTCCTGAGTCGCAGATAACATTCCGGGAACCTAGGTTCAAATCCCACCATGGCAGATAGAGTCATAGAGATGTACAGCATGGAAACAGACCCTTCAGTCCAAGCCGTCCATGCCGACTAGTTATCCCAACCCAATCTAGTCCCACCTGCCAGCACCTGGCCCATATCCCTCCAAACCCTTCCTATTCATATACCCATCCAAATGCCTCTTAAATGTTGCAATTTTACCAGCCTCCACCACATCCTCAGGCAGCTCATTCCATACACGTACCACCCTCTGAATGGAAGAAGTTGCCCCTTACTTCTCTTTTATATATCTTTCCCCTCTCGCCCTAAACCTATGCCCTCTAGTTCTAGACTTCCCGACCCCAGGGAAACGACTTTGCCTATTTACCCTATCCATGCCCCTCATAATTTTGTAAACCTCTATAAGGTCACCCCTCAGCCTCATGATGGACTTTGAGTTGAATTTTCAAATATCTGGAATTAAGGATCAAATGATGACCATCAATCTGTTGCTGATTGTTGGAAAAATCTATCTGGTTCTCTAATGTCCCTTAGGGAAGAAAGCTGCCATACTTACCTGGCCTTGCCTACATGTAATTTCAAACCTGCAATGTGGTTGACTCCTAACTGCCCTCTGGACAATTAGAAATGGGCAATAAATGTTGGCCTGCCCAGTGACACCCTCATCCTGTGAATGGATTCTTTGAGTTGTTTTTAAATTCAATCTCATAAATGTTTATCATTTCTAGCAATGTGGTTAAAAGTTTTTCATTATATATCAAGCAACACAAATATTGCTGAAATTCAGTCTCTTCTATTAGAAGAGACAGAATTTCACCCATCAGGATCATTTGCGAGGGAAAACAACATTTATATTGTGATTGGAGAATGTTGATTAGTTGGCAAGTGCACTTTAATTGGTCAAGGCACTACCAAGCATAGTGCACCAATACGAACATATTTTAAGTCCCGAAAATGATAGACTTCTATAAATATCTATGTTGTTCATGGAAATGGAAATGGAAACTGGACAATGGTTAAAGAATTGGAAGAACTGTAGTGGAGTGTTAACTAATAGAAATGTTTCACTGAAACATTTCACTGAGGGGGGGTGGCATTGCTAATTAGAAATGGTATAACGGCTGCAGAAAGGAAGTTTGAGGGGGATCTGCCTCTGGAGGTAGTATGGGCTGAAGTCAGAAATAGGAAAGGTGCAGTCACCTTGTTGGGTGTTTACTATAGGCCCCCCAATAGCAGCAGAGATGTGGAGAAACAGATTGGGAAACAGATTTTGGAAAGGTGCAGAAGCCACAGGGTCGTAGTCATGGGCGACTTCAACTTCCCAAATATTGATTGGAAGCTCTTTAGATCAAGTAGATTGGATGGGGCGGTGTTTGTGCAGTGTGTCCAGGAAGCTTTTCTAACGCAGTATGTAGATTGTCCAACCAGAGGGGAGGCCATATTGGATTTGGTACTCGGTAATGAACCGGGACAAGTGGTGGGCTTGTTAGTGGGTGAACATTTTGGTGATGGTGACCACAATTCTGTGACTTTCACCTTGGTTATGGAGAGAGATAGGTGCGCACAACAAGGTAGATTTTATAATTGGGGGAAGGGAAATTACGATGCTGTAAGGCAGGATTTGAGGAGCATACGTTGGGAGCATAGGCTGTCAGGGAAGGATGTGGTGGAAATGTGGAACTTTTTCAAAGAGCAGATACGACGTGTCCATGATATGTATGTACCTATCAGGCAGGAAAGAAATGGTCGTGTGAGGGAGCCTTGGTTGACGAGAGAGGTTGAATGTCTGGTAAAGAGGAAGAAGGAGGCTTACATAAGGTTGAGGAAACAGGATTCAGACAGAGCAGTAGAGGGATACAGGATAGCCAGAAGGGACCTGAAGAAAGGGATTAGGAGAGCTAAGAGAGGGCATGAAAAATCGTTGGCGGATAGGATCAAGGATAACCCCAAGGCATTTTATGCGTATGTGAGAAACCTGAGAATGACGAGAACGAGGATAGGTCCGATCAAGGACAGTAGTGGGAGACTGTGTATTGAGTCGGAAGAGATAGGAGAGGTCTTGAACAAGTACTTCTCTTCAGTATTTACGAACGAGAGGGACCGTATTGTAGAAGAGGAGAGTGTGAAATGGACTGGTAAGCTAGAAGAGATACCTGTTAGGAAGGAAGATGTGTTGGACATTTTGAACAACTTGAGGATAGACAAGTCCCCCGGGCCTGACGGGATATATCCTAGGATTATGTGGGAAGCAAGAGAGGAAATTGCAGTACCGTTGGCAATGATCTTCTCGTCTTCACTGGCAACGGGGGTGGTACCAGGGGACTGGAGAGTAGCGAATGTTGTGCCCCTGTTCAAAAAAGGGAATAGGGATAACCCCGGGAATTACAGGCCTGTTAGTCTTACTTCTGTGGTAGGCAAAGTAATGGAAAGGGTACTGAGGGATAGGATTTATGAGTATCTGGAAAGACACTGCTTGATTAGGGACAGCCAGCACGGATTTGTGAAGGGTAGGTCTTGCCTTACAAGTCTTATTGAATTCTTCGAGGAGGTGACCAAGCATGTGGATGAGGGAAGAGCAGTGGATGTAGTGTACATGGATTTTAGTAAGGCATTTGATAAGGTTCCCCATGGTAGGCTTATGCGGAAAGTCAGGAGGCATGGGATAGAGGGAAATTTGGCCAATTGGATAGAAAACTGGCTAACCGGTCGAAGGCAGAGAGTGGTGGTAGATGGTAAATATTCAGCCTGGAGCGCAGTTACAAGTGGAGTTCCGCAGGGATCAGTTCTGGGTCCTCTGCTGTTTGTAATTTTTATTAATGACTTAGATGAGGGAGTCGAAGGGTGGGTCAGTAAATTTGCAGATGATACGAAGATAGGTGGAGTTGTGGACAGTGAGGAGGGCTGTTGTCGGCTGCAGAGGGACTTAGATATGATGCAGAGCTGGGCTGAGGAGTGGCAGATGGAGTTCAACCCTGCCAAGTGTGAGGTTGTCCATTTTGGAAGAACAAATAAGAATGCGGAATACAGGGTTAATGGTAGGGTTCTTAGTCAGGTGGAGGAACAGAGGGATCTTGGGATCTATGTACATAGATCTTTGAAGGTTGCCACTCAGGTGGATAGAGTTTGTAAGAAGGCCTATGGAGTATTATCGTTCATTAGCAGAGGGATAGAATTCAAGAGTCGTGAAGTGATGTTGCAGCTGTACAGGACTTTGGTTAGGCCACAGTTGGAGTACTGTGTGCAGTTCTGGTCGCCTCACTTTAGGAAAGATGTGGAAGCTTTGGAGAGGGTGCAGAGAAGATTTACCAGGATGTTGCCTGGAATGGAGAGGAAGTCGTACGAGGATAGGTTGAGAGTTCTCGGCCTTTTTTCGTTGGAACGGCGAAGGATGAGGGGTGACTTGATAGAGGTTTATAAGATGATCAGAGGAATAGATAGAGTAGACAGTCAGAAACTTTTTCCCCGGGTACAACAGAGTGTTACAAGGGGACATAAATTTAAGGTGAAGGGTGGAAGGTATAGGGGAGATGTCAGGGGTGGGTTCTTTACCCAGAGAGTGGTGGGGGCATGGAATGCGCTGCCCGTGGGAGTGGTAGAGTCGGAATCATTGGCGACCTTTAAGCGGCATTTGGATAGGTACATGGATGGGTACTTAATCTAGGTTAGAAGTTCGGCACAACATCGTGGGCCGAAGGGCCTGTTCTGTGCTGTATTGTTCTATGTTCTATGTTCTATGAAAGTGAAAGGAACAATATACAAGATAGTTGCAAGACTGACCTTGTATAACATGTTGCCCAGATTTCTACACTATCAAGACAGAAACAACAACTGACACTTGTAAAAAAAAACAGATGCTGAGATGGTTGCGTGGAATGACAAGTAAATACAAAATCAGGAACTATCACAAGGACATTAGGGAAAACTGGGACCATCGAATAAAGAATTTGAGATAAGACTGAAATGGAGTGAGGTCTGTTGCAGAGTGGGACAGGATATGTGGTGAGGGGAGTGATGATGATGGGTTACCAAGAAAAATGAAAAGAGGAAAGTCGAAGGCCAAGAAGTGGCTGTGACAGCCTTAAATGGAGTGGGATTGAAATAAGAATGAGTGACTGACGGGAGAAGATGGAGAACGGAGATCACCAAATATTATGGTGAAGGCTTTATACAACATGTCATGTAATCAAATGTCTCAAGTACTTCATGGGAAAATTATACACTGAACTTCATATTGCATCTCAGAAAGCAATATTAGAACAGGTGGCCAAAAGCTTGGATGACGAAGTCGGCTTTAAGAAATATGTAGTAGGAGGAAAGAAAAGTGGAGAGGCTTCGATTAAAAAAAAATTTAGGATTCCAGAGTTTAGGGTCCCAGTGGCTGACTTGTGTAGTATGAGTGCCAATGGTGACGCAATTAACATTATGGAAACATAAATGTTTAAGAAGAATGGGGTGTTAAGCAGATAACTCATAATTACTGATGTCATGAAGGGATCTGAAAACAAGGATGAGAATTTTAGAATTGAGGCAGTGTTTAATCAGGAATTAATGTAGTTCAGCAAGCACAGGAACAGACTTGGTGAGAGACAGGATACACACAAGCAGCCGATCAGATGGTGCCATCCATCGAGCTCTGAATCCACCCAGGAGAGACACCATTAAATTTTATGCATTTCCTCTTTCTCTCTCTCTCTCTCTCTCTCTCTCAGATACTGACTGACCTGCTGAGTATTTCCAGCATTTTAGTTTGATTTCAGATTTCCAGTCTCTTAAACATTTTGCCTTTTGGAATAGCAGGTATGCGATGTACAGCATCAATATTTTTGATGTTATTTGCCTTGCCAATATAGTAGTTTTCCACAGGTTGCTGCCAATGCTGCTATATAGTCAGAAGTATTTGAAAACACTCCAAAGTTCCAAGTCCTTATTTGTCATTATCGTGCAGTTTGGTCTCCCAATAACCTGGATGAAATTAAGCACTCACACAGTAAGGGATGGATGAGTACGGAGTTTGCATTAACCACTCCCTCATGGATAGTGTTGACAATGTGTATGTTTTCACTTGACTCGCTTAATGTATTATGCTTTTAGAGAAAAATATCCACTTACGGCAATATGCTTTCACATTACGTGTTGTGCTTCAATAGTCTCAAATTGTTCCAACCACACCTACAACCAGTAACAGATTTGTAATATCAGTACCAGCCCTTAGGACACAGAGTTCCACTGTGTGTACATTTGGTTGTTAGTCACAGTTCAAAATCATAGAATAATTTTATACACCCACAATGATGCCAGCTCAAATTCCAGCAACAATACCTCACACACAGTGCACTTCATACAAAGGTGCCAACCTTTATCTACCCAATAAACACATTCCGCTGATTCTTAAACAACAAATCCAAACAAGACGACACAACATGACCAGAGACTCTAGCCACACTACCATACAACAAAAGACATCTTGGAGATGACTACCAGACTATTCCACCCCTTTGGCATCATGGTAGCCCAAAAACCTACCAACACACTGATGAACCTAAAGGACCCTGTACCAACAACTAGCAAAACAAATGTCATTTACTAAATACTCTGCAAGGACTGCATCAAACACTACGTCAGACAGACAGGCAGGAAACTAGCCACCAGGATACACGAGCACCGACCAGTCACCAAAAGGCAAGACCAGCTATCACTCGTATCCTTACAAACGAAGCAGGACACCATTTTGACTGGGACAACACATCCATCCCAGGATAGGCTAAACAGAGACACACACAGGAATCCCTAGAGGCCTGGCATTTAAACCAAAACTCCAACAATAAACATTCGGACCCCATTTACCAACCTCTGAGAAAAAGAACCAAAAATGATATCACCCACCTTAACAGACCAAGAACATAAATAGAAAGCCAATACAGAACACCAGCACTTCAAAGGAGGCTCGCTGATGATGTTGCCTAGCATGGTGATGAAACATTTGAGAATAAACCTAACAGCTCAATGATCAAACTTATAACCTGAACCTCAATCTGAGCTACACAGCTTCTCAAAAATCCCAAATTCTTCTCAGTTATCCATTTCGAATCGGAGTTTTATTCCAATATCAAGTTAACTTGACAACAAAACTAGTTCAGTAACCATACAGTTTCAAGCAGTTGGACTGTCAGTCTGACGAATGCAAATACTGGATGGCACTGTCTGTCATCAATAGATTACAATGCTGATTGCATACAGAGTTCCAAGTTCAGCTATGCTAGAAACACTGGATTTGTGTATAAGACAAATGTGTAGGAAAAAACTATCTAACCAAAAACAGGAAATTAATTGCAGGGCAACACATCGACTTCCTGCGATTAGAAGGCTTTTGTTCTATTAAAAGGAATTATTTTAACATCCCGGATTCAGTTCATATTCATTTGAAAATATAGCTAGTCAAAATAGAAGTTAGGAAGGAGAAAGAGATGTTACTTTTGCTTGAGTTAATAAAAATATTCTCAGACAAAACTCCTCAGAAACATTTTACATATTCCCATATAACTTATGAAAATAAAACAAACTGCAGATACAATGACTACAGCATTTGTTTTGATATCACTTTTCAGGACCTCTGAAGATACTTTTCAGCAAATGAAGTGCAATCATAGTCTTGGTGTGGGAAATTCACGTAACTAGTTTAAGCACAGTAAGCTCCAATAGAAAAAAAACTGACAGATTGTGAGGCCATTATGTTGATTTGATGACCTAGACTGCCGGGTCTTCAGGTTCGTGGGATCGGTAAATAAGCGCACCTGTAAACGACTCTTTGTGAATCACACAAGCAATCGTTTATTCTTTGATACAGCTGAGTCGGTAGACCCTGATCAGCCCAAAAGTATGAGTACTCCAAGGCCACAAAAAGAATCTGACAACTAAAGAGTTTGCATAGAGCTTATATACATTGTTCATAGTCAGACTTGGAGCATGATCACGTAGTAACAATCAATCAGATTCCCCGAGCTCCGCATGCACTTTTGCCTTAGACTATCACGATTCCTTGTAAACAACCTGTTCTTAGAATCATATTTGTCCTGCCTTGTGTTTAGAGTTAAATCGTTACTTCTGCATTTACAATATTGTATTGGACCTACATCAGTCTGCGGTTTCTTGTTTGTTCTGAGTCACAAGTATCTGCCTGACTCAGTACAGACCAAGTTAGCCAATGTGACTGGCCAGCATTTATTGCTCACCCTAATTATCTTCGAATGTGATAGTGAGCTACCTTCTTGAACTGCTGCAGTCCATGTGTTATAGATAGATCTTTAATACCCTTGGGAAGGAAAATTAGATTTTGACACAGCAACAGTGAAGGAACAGCAATATTTCCAGGACAGTGAGGGGCTTGGAAAGGAGCTTGCAGGAGTTGATGTTCCCAGCAATCTGCTGTCCTTGCCTGTCTTGGTGGAAGCAGTCATGAGTTTGGAAGGTGCTGTCTAAGGATCTTTGGCAAATTTCTTCAGTGCATCTCAAGTCATACACACACTGTTGCTATGGAGGGAAGGAATGGATATTTATGGATGTGATGCCAATCAAGCAGGCTGCTTTTTCCTGAATGATATCAAACTTCTGAGTGTTTTTGGAGCTGCACTCATCAAGCAAACAAGGATTATTCATCACACTCCTGACTTGTGCCTTTTAGATGATGGGCAGGATTTGTGGAGCCAGGAGGTAAGTTACTGAATGCAGTATTCCTAGCCTTTGGTCAGCTGTTGCAACCACTGTATTTGTGCTTTCTGGTCAATCGTAAACTCCAGGATATTAATAGTGGAGTTTCAGTTATAATTCCACAATGTCATAGGTGGTGGCTAGGTTGTCTCTTGTTGGAGATGGTCAATGTGTGTAACCCTTTTCAAATATTACCATTTAGTTTATATTATCACTCATTACTTCTATTTGTAAAATGCAATCTCACTTCTTCAAACTAATTTTATCTATCATCTATCTGTTCATTTCACCAATGTTGATATTCTGAACTGTATTACATCCTCCTTGCTGTTTACTCAACATCCAAATGGTGTGTTATCTGCAAATTTGGAAATTCTACCAAAGTTCAGATGATGACCATATCCAAAAATATTAAACAGATCATAATGATGACGACTGAGAAATGTGTATTTTGCTCCAGCCCGAGTCAACAATTTGTTCACTGCTACACAGTGGCTCAGTGGTTAGCACTGCTACCTCACAGTGCCAGGGAGCCAGATTTGATTTCAGCCTCAGGCAACTGCCTGTGTGGAGTTTGCACATTCTCCCTGTGTCTGCGTGGGTTTCTCCCACAGTACAAGTAGTATTGGGTACAAGCAAGTAAACAGTTTTTTAGGAATAAAGAACTTGTTTGTCAAAAAATACACAAAGGAATCACAAGATTGTAACCAAAGTACTGTTTCAAACTGAAAGCAAACACTCACCACTGACCAACCTAGTAAGCAAAACAAATCTTTGTTGGAGATATTCTTCTTTTTGAAGGGGCTGGGAAGTCAATGGCCTAGTGGTATTGTCAATGGATTTGTAACCCTGAAGCACATGTAAAGTTCTGGGGACCAGGGTTTGAATCCTGCCATGGTAGATGGCGGATTTTGAATTCAGTAATAATTTGGAAATAAGAGTTTAATTATGGCCATTAAACCAATGTCAATTGTCAGAAAAACCCATCTCGATCACTAATGTCCTTTAGGGAAGGAAATCTGCCATCCTTACCTGGCCTGCATGCAATTCCCGACCCAAAGCAACTCTTAACTGCTGAATGGAAAATTAGAGATGGGCATAAAATGCTGGCCTAGCCAGTTACGCCCACATCCAGAGATTGATTTAAAAAGATGCATCTCATATGCTCCATCATAGAATCCCTACAGTGTAGAAACAGGCCATTTGGCCCAACAAGTTCACACCGACCATCCAAAGAATATCCCACCCAGATCCATTCCCATACCCTAGTGGTCTACATTTCCCTTGATAAATCCACCCAAGCTACACATCCCTGAACACTAGGGGCAATTTAGCATGGCCAATCTACCTAACCTGCATATTTTTAAGATTGTGGGAGGAAACCAGAGCACCCGGAGGAAACCCACCCAGACACAGGGAGAATGTGCAAACTCCACACAAAGAGAATGTGCAAACTCCACACAGACAGTCACCCAAGGCTGGAATCGAACCTGGATCCCTGGCGCTGTGAGGTAGCAGTGCTAAACATTAAGCCACTGTGCCGCCCATACTCCAGCATATGGCTTCCCAATAAAGTATCATTGGTCCTTTGAGTTCATATAAATAACAGTAAGTCAAGATTGGGTAGCTTGGAAAGAAGAGTCTATGAAATAAATACTTAAACCAATTTTGAATACTCAAATCAAATCTTTATTCTGACTAGACTTTTACGTTCAAAGAATAAACACTTGGTTAATACTTCTTATGTCCTCAGGATGTCCAAACGAATCTTCTACCCGATGAGCTACTTTGAAGAGATAGTCACTGATATAACATAGGCAAATAAATACTAAAAGAAAACTGGTTTAAGTTAATGCGCATCTTCCATCCTTCCACTCAAATAAGTAGAACTATTCAGACAGTAATCATTTGACTGTTTTGTAGCACTAACTAATGACCCTTTCTGTGTAAACATTTAGACATTGAAAGAAAATAGAATTATACTCGGCTCTATATTCCAGTATCTTCTGTCAACATTTACCATCAGGATACACACGAGTAATGGCAAATTGGGCAAGATCTTGGAGGCTGCACTGCATGTGAAATCCTACTTCATCAAGCTGTAAGCAGGGGGATGGAGGTCATTGCCTGAGTATTCAAGTATAAAATAGGTTCAGAGTTATGGAAAAAAGGCAAGAGATTGGTACCAAGTTAAACTGCTTAGAGAGTCAGTGCAGACACAAATGGTCCCAATGGTCTCCTTCTGCACTGCCACAATTCTGATTCTGAGACAAGATACTATAAAGATTAAAATAATTTCATTTAAGGATATGGAACACGAAAAGCTTCGCATACCCATCCAATCCAGACCATTAAAACAAACGTCCATAACTTTTCACTGGCTCTCTTCCAATTGTTATTTCACCCAATAAGGGAGAGTAAATTTGAGATACAACAGAAAACGATGGAAATCAGCATTAAATCAATTTGCATATAAGAGAAAATGAGCAAATGTTTAATTTCTGAGAAAAAGCCCCAACAGCGAATTAAGCTGTTTTGCTGCTTCAGACGTCAATATGAGCATTTTCTATTTCCATTATTAATCTTTATGTAGTCATACCTCAAGAAATGTAAAGTAGGCATCTGTAAGTCTCATCTAATCCATTACCTTTAAAAAAGCATGCATAATCTAAATGGTTATGAACTTCTCCGGCAAGGTAGGCAATTAACTTGTTTCAATTAACTTTAAGAAAACTAATTGTTATCCCCAAACCCAAAGGTAACCAATCAAACTGAAATGTAAAAGCAGTACTTCCATGATACCATTGAGGAGAAAGTGAGGTCTGCAGATGCTGGAGATCAGAGATGGAAATGTGTTGCTGGAAAAGCGCAGCAGGTCAGGCAGCATCTAGGGAACAGGAGAATCGACGTTTCGGGCATTAGCCCTTCTTCAGGAATGAGGAAAGTTGGTCCAGCATGCTAAGATAAAAGATAGGGAGGAGGGACCTATCACATTTCCGACGCCCCTCCCCCAAGTCCCTCCTCCCTATCTTTTATCTTAGCCTGCTGGACCAACTTTCCTCATTCCTGAAGAAGGGCTAATGCCCGAAACGTCGATTCTCCTGTTCCCTAGATGCTGCCTGACCTGCTGCGCTTTACCAGCAACACATTTCCATCTTCCATGATACCACACCTGTTCTAATATCGCTTTAAGTAATTCAGATAATATTATCTTATCTCTCTGTTTCATATTAAAGGCCTTGCTGTTACACTTCACAGGAGTAGCATTCTGGAAATCAAGCCCCTCTATTCCTGGCATTTTGATAATAAAGTACACAGAATTCCCCAATTTACTTGTCTCTTAGACCAAGGTTGTCAGAAGCATAGACCAGGTTTCTATCCCTAAAAATAAGGACTATTTATGACAAAGAAATAGACTGTAGCTACAGGTGTACAATTATCAATATATAACTCTGCTGCTTAAAACTTCAAGTCCTTTATAAATTCATCTTCAGACTGAAGACAATTTTTTAAACTGCACAGAAAAGCTCCTTGCAGAGATCTAATCATTTCTGACAAATATTTATACCCCAAAGCTGTTCGGCTAGTTGGAAGCCAATCACAGTTGTTGGCAGGCAGAAGCCTTTGTCATCAATAACTAGTCATTAGTCCCTAGACCAATCAGCTACCTGCCAAAGCTCCACTCATACCTACCCCTTGGCTCCAGTTCATTGGCCAATTAGGCTTCCAGTGCTGCTTCAACAAGCAGCTGTGCAACAGCATTTGAGTGTGTCAGGCTTCTTGCTTTTAAAAAGTGCAACCATCCAACAACACTCCTTGATTTTAAAACCATTCCGTTCGTATTTCAGTTCATAATCAAAAATACACAGCAAGAAAATGATACCATCTTTACATTGAATAAATGCAAGCTGCTGTTTTTGAATTCCGATGTGAACACTCCTTCATAAATATAAAATGCTATGATTTTAATATTCGTTTATCTTCCTTCTTATTTCTATGCAGATGTAGTACTAACACAATCAATAAAAAGAAACCGTTTTAATATTATTATTATTATAACAGTGTGATCTTGTTTTGTCGTCAAACAAAATAACAGCAATCAGGCCAAATGACACATGGGAAAGCTCTCATACACTGGGGCACAAGTTTTCCTAATAGTGTCATAAGCATTTTTGATTTAAAATCAGCTGTTAGGTTTTAAATATACTCTTTATATTGCTTTAGCCCTACCACAAATAGATCTTTTAAAGTTTAGATTCCATTATGTTTTAATTCACAGTACTCTATCTTCCGTCATTTAACGTTATCATTTTACTTGAGCAAATCAAGAGAACATTTTTCAGCCATTTTCCTTATGTTATAAAACACAACTTATAAATAATGGACTGTAGCAAGAATGACTTCCTCATAACCATAGCCCAACTCCCAATATTACAACATTGTTTCTGATGATAGCAGCTGAGCTTTGCAGGGGCTATGCATTGTAAATTAGGTCATTCAATCTACACCAACAAAAAAGATAAGATCAGCTACTTATTTACAAGCCACAATACCAATAAGAGTTAGACATAAACTGGGATCATCAATGCCATTTAATACCACTATCCATAGCTACATGAAAGGCAGCAGTATATTTTCACATCACTGACCCATACTTGACTTTCTTCAGTCACTGAGAATTCTAAAGTATATATGAGACGGATTCCACATCACTAGCAGGCATCATGCGAGACTGCTCGAGATGATGTGGTCCTGTAGTACAAAGAGCTCATCACAGCTCAGCGTCAATATCTGTCAGAACCACTAACCCTGAAAACAAAACACAGTAGCCCTAACGATGTGCCAAAACATCATAAAGTGATCCCAGAACAGTCTTTTATCATTTAAATGCTAAGTTTAGGCCAATATATTTAGAACTGTACTTCACTCAATCTTGTCCCCCTCCACAGCAGTTCCAAGATAAAAAGAATCATATTCTTGTGATCTTAAAATAGAACATAAGATATCGAACACTCAGATTTATGTTTTTGTGCTTTGTAACTAACTGGAGTTTAGATGCTTGTCAGAGCTAATGAGTGCAGTTAGTTTTACAATTCATGCAATTTAATTTAGATTAATAAAGCACTTTCTATTCAAATACATGACTCATTGCTCTAATCCAATCCAGTTTGGACATTTTGCAAGATGTCACCATCTATTTCCCTACTGTCTATATCTTCCATATCCTTTTCCACAGTCAATACTGATGCAAAATATTCATTTAGTATCTCCCCCATTTTCTGTGGCTCCACACAAAGGCCACCTTGCTGATCTTTGAGGGGCCCTATTCTCTCCCTAGTTACCCTTTTGTCTTTAATATATTTGTAAAAACCCTTTGGATTCTCCTTAATTCTATTTGCCAAAGCTAGCTCATGTTCCCTTTTTGCCCTCCCGATTTCCCTCTTAACTATACTCCTACTTCCTTTATACTCTTCTAAGGATTCACTCGATCTATCCTGTCTGTACCTGACATATGCTTCCTTCTTTTTCTAAATGAAACCCTCAATTTCTTTAGTCATCCAGCATTCCCTGTACCTACCAGCCTTCCCTTTCACCCTGACAGGAATATACTTTCTCTGGATTCTTGTTATCTCATTTCTGAAGGCTTCCCATTTTCCAGCCGTCCCTTTACCTGCGAACAGCTGCCTCCAATCAGCTTTTGAAAGTTCTTGCCTAATACCCTCAAAATTGGCCTTTCTCCAATTTAGAACTTCAACTTTTAGATCTGGTCTATCCTTTTCCATCATTGTTTTAAAACGAATAGAATCATAGTCGCTGGCGCCAAAGTGCTCCCCCACTGACACCTCAGTCACCTGCCCTGCCTTATTTCCCAAGAGTCGGTCAAGTTTTGCACCTTCTCTAGTAGGTATATCCACATACTGAATCATAAAATTGTCTTGTACGCACTTAAGAAATTCCTCTCCATCTAAACCCTTAACATTATGGCAGTCCCAGTCAATGTTTGGAAAGTTAAAATCCCCTACCATAACTACCCTATTATTCTTACAGATAGCTGAGATCTCCTGACAAGTTTGTTTCTCAATTTCCCTCTGATTATTAGGGGGGTCTATAATACAATTCCAATAAGGTGATCATCCCTTTCTTATTTCTCAGTTCTACCCAAGCAACTTTCCTGGATGTATTTCCAAGAATATCCTCCCCCAGCACAGCTGTAATGCTATCCCTTATCAAAAATGCTGCTCCCCCTCCTCTCTTGCCTCCCTTTCTATCCTTTCTGTAGCATTTGTATCCTGGAACACTAAGCTGCCAGTCCTGCCCATCCCTGAGCCATGTTTCTGTAATTGCTATGATATCCCAGTCCCATGTTCCTAATCATGCCCTGAGTTCATCTGCCTTCCCTGTTACGCCCCTTGCATTGAAATAAATGCAATTTAATTTATTAGTCCTACCTTGTCCCTGCCTGCCCTGACTGTTTGACTCACTTCTGTTCTCAACTGTACCAGTCTCAGATTGATCTTTTTCCTCACTATCTCCCTGGGTCCCCCCCGCCCCACCCTACTTGTTTAAATCCTCCCAAGCAGTTCTAGCAAATTTCCCTACCAGTATATTAGTCTCCTTCCCATTTAGGTGTAATCCGTCTTCTTGTACAGGTCACCTCTACCCAAAAGAGATTCCAATGATCCAAAAATGTGAATCCTTCTCCCATACACCAGTTCCTCAGCCATACATTCATCTGCTCTATCCTCCTATTCCTGCCCTCACTAGCTCGTAGGACTGTTTAAGAAGGGCGGTAAAGACAAGCCAGGGAACTATAGACCGGTGAGCCTGACCTCAGTCGTGGGCAAGTTGTTAAAGGGAATCTGAGGGACAGGATGTACATGTATTTGGAAAGGCAAGGACTGATTAGAGATAGTCAACATGGCTTTGTGCGTGGGAAATCATGTCTCACAATCTTGATTGAGTTTTTTGAAGAAGTAACAAAGAAGATTGATGAGGGCAGAGCAGTAGATGTGATCTATATGGACTTCAGTAAGGCATTCAACAAGGTTCCCCATGAGAGATTGATTAGCAAGGTTAGATCTCACTGAATACATTGAGAACTAGCCATTTGGATACAGAACTGGCTCAGAGGTAGAAGACAGAGGATGGTGGTGGAGGGTTTTTTTCAGACTGGAGGCCTGTGACCAGTGGAGTGCCACAAGGATCGATGCTGGGTCCTCTACGTTTTGTCATTTACATAAATGATTTGGATGCAAGCATAAGAGGTATAGTTAGTAAGTTTGCAGATGACACCAAAACTGGAGGTGGAGTGGACAGCGAAGAGGGTTACCTCAGATTACAACAGGAACTTGACCAGATGGGCCAATGGACTGAGAAATGGCAGATGGAGTTTAATTCAGATAAATGCGAAGTGCTGCATTTTGGGAAAGCAAATCTTAGCAGGACTTATACACTTAATGGTAAAGTCCTACTGAGTGTTGCTGAACAAAGAGACCTTGGAGTACAGGTTCATAGCTCCTTGAAATTAGAGTCGCAGGTAGATAGGATAGTGAAGGCGAAATTTGGTATGCCTTCCTTTACTGGTCAGAGTATTGAGTACAGGAGTTGGGAGGTCATGTTGCGGCTGTACAGGACACAGGCCACTGTTGGAATATTGTGTGCAATTCTGGTCTCCTTCCTATCGGAAAGATGTTGTGAACCTTGAAAGGGTTCAGAAAAGATTTACAAGGATGTTGCCGGGGTTGGAGGATTTAAGCTATAGGGAGAGGCTGAACAGGCTGGGGCTGTTTTCCCTGGAGCATCGAAGGCTGAGGAGTGACCTTATAGAGGTTTATAAAATTATGAGGAGCATGAATAGAATAAATAGGCAAAGTCTTTTCCCTGGGGTAGGGGAGTCTAGAACTAGAGGGCATAGGTTTAGGGGGGAAAGACATAAAAGAGACCTAAGGGGCAACCTTTTCACACAGAGAATGGTACATGTATGGAATAAGCTGCCAGAGGAAGTGGTGGAGGCTGGTACAATTGCAACATTTAAGAGGCATTTGGATGGGTATATGAATAGGAAGGGTTTGGAGGGATATGGGCCGGGTGCTGGCAGGTGAGACGAGATTGGGTTGGAATATCTGGTCGGAATGGACAGGTTGGGCCGAAGGGTCTGTTTCCATACTGTACATCTCTATGACTCTATGACTCCAACTCAGGACATTTTAATGACGGTAGCCCTTCTAGAAAGAATTAAAGCTTACTGTGGTCCACTCAGTCGTACTTCTGGAATTATCAGCTGGAAACACATCAAAAAGTTCTTCAATTGGTAAAGTGTCAAATCTTTACTTGAATAATGAGGAGTAGTTCAAGAAAAAAAACAGATAAATTGTGCAAGTTTAAATTCCACTAATATGAGCGAAGGTTTAAATAAAAGTTATGTGGCCTTCTGAAATACATTCTATACTTTCCAGTTTCACAAAGGGGATAATGGAGAACAATGTTGGCATCCACAACTAGGGGTCACAGTCTAAGAATAAGAGGTAAGCGATTCAGGACTGAAATGAGGAAGAATTTCTTTACTCGTTGTATACTAGTGGAATTCTCTACCACAGAAAGCTGTTGGGGCCAGTTCATTTGATATATTCAAGAGGGAGCTCGATGTGGCCCTTGCGACTAAAGGAATCAAAGAGTATGGAGAAACAGCAGGAGTGGAATACTGAAATTGCATGATCAGCCATGGTCATAACTGAATGGTGGTGCAAGCTCAAAGGGCAAAATGGGCTACTCCTGTACCAATTTTGTATGTTTCATTGTTTCCACAATCAATATTGTGGGATATTATTCACCAGAAGAGAATGTTTTTTACAGACATAGTGGCACATGAACAGCTCCAAAGCCATCATCATTCAGGTTGTGTATATTTCAAAGGCACAACTTATTGAGCAAATGTTGCGATTTTCTGTCAAACTCATTAATGCCCCTGTCCAAGCTTTATATTATTTGGGAAATTAAAATTCGAATCCACTTCATAAAACTACTGTATCAGTATCACATAATCTGTTCTGAGTATAGCAAATACTCCCAATTCCATGGAAGTTCAAAAATAAAAGCTCTTACATAAAATAGACACACATCTCTATCCAGTTAGAGCACTGTCCAATTCGATGCCAAATTTCTCAGTCCTGTGAAGGATTTTACAATACTGCAGCCTGAAAAAGCAGATAGTCAAACTGATCCTCAACACTGCCCAAATTGTAAAACACAATATTCCTCACAAATGGTTTTCTTTTCCCTGAAGACATTTATCAATTAAATGCTCTCTCCCTCTGTAAATGGCTTACCTCCCATGCTAATTTTTTGACACTCTTTCGGTACTTGCTTTTCACTCTTTTCATCTGCATCATTTGTGCCATGAGACACAGATGGCAATTTCATTGGAGTCGTACTAGTAGACTAGTAACTGGAGGCCAACACTAATGTCTGGGGACATGGCTCCTATCCCATCAATTTAAATTCAATGAATAAATCTGCAGCATAAAATTAGTCTCAGTCAGTATAGTCTCAATCATGAAACTATCAACTGTTTTAAAAATGCTTCTGGTTCATTAATGCCCTTTAGGAAAAGAAAACTACAATACATACTACTATCTGGCCTACATGTAACTCCAGAGCCAGAGCAATACGGTCAACTCTAAATTGTTCTCCGAAATAGGCTGGCAAGCCACTCAATTAAGGGACAATTAGAAATGGGTAACAAATGTTGGGCTGCCAGTGAGATCTATATCCCATGAAGGATTAAATCTTATAAAAAAAACTCATTCTGATGTATTTTTCTGTTTTGTGTCTGATTCTCTCTGCCTCTCTCTTTCTGGAAGCCTTTCCATTTTATCTTTCCAACATTCTGTATGTCCCCCATGCTTTTCCTTCTATACATGTATCTCAAGTCACATCTGCTTTTCCCCAGTGCATTTTCTCTCTTCCATGTTTTTTTTCATTCTCTCTTTTCCCTCTCATTTTCCACATGACCTTGACCAACTTGTATATTGGTACAAAGCCCTAGTCCCGAATTTCAAATGAGCAGATTATGTTTGACTAGAGGACTACAGGTGGATGCTGGAGAAATTTGGCTCCACAAAGAATTAGATACCAATTTGGGGAAGTGGAGCTCTGTCTGTTGTAACTGGTAAATTGTTTGTTTGTTTTGCATTGATCACATACGATTGCATTATGTAGCTTTCTTTATTTCTACTTTTTTTTTTGGTTGAGTCACACAATGTGGGCAATACTGACTAGGCCAGCATTAGTTGCTCTTGAGAAGGTAGTGATGGGCTGCCTTAATCAACTAGTGCAATATGTTCTGAAGATACACCCAAACATCGTCAGGCTGGGACTTCCAGAATTTTGAACCAATGCAAGTACAGGGACATAGTTAAGGCAGGATGGATGTGTCCTGAGTGGGTAATCTGCAGGTACGCCGCTTATTGTCCTTGCCCTCCAACTTCACAGAATTCATAGATTTGGGAGTTAGTTTTGAAGAAATTTTGGTAAGGTCCTGCAATGAAGCTTATGAATTCTACTATTGCTACCATGCTAAAATTAAAGTGGTGGGTGTGGTTCCAATTAATGCACTGCTTTGCACTAGATGATGTCATTCTAGTTAAATTCCTGGTAAATTTATAATGTGTGGTAAACTGTCTCCTTATTAATTCTGTATTATATTTGGTACCATGTATTATGATGCATTTATTGATTTGCACAACTGCAGTATTATTGTAGGGCTGCAATTCTGTTTTAATGTATCAACAGTTATACCATTGTTATTTAGCTACTAACACACTTGTCCTTTCATCTGATAATTCTTGAGTCGAGGGTTTAACAATCAAAATTGAGAGCATGGTAAAGGTGTCCACTTGACTTTGGAGCAGGTAACTGGACCCACAAGTCAGTTAACAATTTGGGACTCTGGTCAAAATAGGCTAGGAGCACATACATCAGTGACAATAAACAACTACAAAAAAACTGAAAGCAAGGGTCTAATTAGTCAATTAACATTCTCCACAAATATAAAGGGTGTAGTTATTCTTATGTGGAACAAGAAAATATGTTTTTCTTAATTTAATTATCTTTAAGAGTTAAGAAAGATTTACTCCAAAAGAGCCATCTTACTGAAATATGCAAAATCCAGACATGTAAAATGACATTAGTTTTAAAAATGTTTTGATCTTCAATGTACACACCAAGATCTATTGATGAAATCACTTTCTGGATAGGACAAAGAAGGTATCATAGTTACAGCTGAAATACCAATGTGTTTTAGGTCAAACAAAATGCAAAAGATTTCTAAAACTGAAAGCACATCTCATTAAGTAGCCAGTGTGACTGAATTTATAGCTGGGAAGCCTTAAGTTCTAAATAACTAATCACTGAAAGTAAGACATCTTTCTGGAGTGTTTTAAAGAATGATTTCAAGTTCCTCTGACTTGCAATTGTTTGGTATTTTGTTGATTGTGTTTTATTTAGTATAATTATAACTCATGCATTATCTTCCAAGAGTCCTATTCCTCCTTATCCTTTTAATTGTTTATGGATGTCAAGATGTCGAAAGCAAGATCTCAAAAATAAAAAACAATAATTTCAGGCACCCAGCACATGCACTAAGTAATCACAGAATCAGGATGTTTGCAATCTCAGTGTCACATTTGATTCCACGATGAGCGTCCAACCTTATATTCATGTTACTACTCAGCTATCTATTTCCACCTCCATAACTGTAACCCTCAATTATGCCTTTGTTATCTCTCGATGCAACTTTGCCAATGCAATCCTATCTGGTTATCTATACGCATTCTCTGTAAACTTCTCATCCAAAACCTCACTACCCATGTCTTAAGTCACAGCATCTCCTATTCTCCTTTAATCCAATGCTCTTCATTAGTGAAAATAAAAATTCACAGAAATATTAAACATATACAGAAGAAAACATATTTTACTATAGGATTATGTAAAATCTAAATATTAAAATCATCATTAGTAAACAGTGTCTTTATATTTGCAAAGCTTCACAATAAACACCAAGAAAAACCCAGAAACCTCAGTTACAAGGATAGACTAGAGCTTTTTACACAAGTGATTTGGTCTGAAGTGGACTGTCTGAAAATGTACTGGAGGAAGAGTCAATCAAGGCAATCAAGAGGACATTAAATGATTATTGCAACAGAAATAATGTGCAAGGGCATGGAGAAAAGGCAGGAGAACTGCAATTAAAGCATAACGCTTATTGGAGAGCCAGTGCAGACACAAGTGGGCTGAATGGCCTCCTTCCATGCTATAATTATTATATGATTCTGTTAAATGGGCTGAATTTCAGTCAATATTAACTACATTCAAAAGAAGAAGAACAAGTAAAACAGATGGTCTTTTCAAGGTCTGTCAAACTATCCCACTCCATAATGGCTACAGCATCATGACTAAATTGCCCTGACTTTCCAAAACCTTGACACTCATTATTCCAGAGTAGATGAGAGTTGTGCATGGGGATTCTGCAGAATACAGCATAGCAGTCGCCAAAGGAATTGCTCTGGTAATTGAATACTTTGCTGGGAAATTCCTCTACGCTTGGAACTCTCAAAGTCTCTACCAGAAAGTTTAGACTAGTAAATACATATTCTAAGTCCTGGCAAATATTCAATTAATCCCATACATACCTTATGCATCCCAACTGCACCTCCACCAGATCACATATGCACCCAGATCCTTCACAGACACTACCAAGCATCCCACACCCCCACCCCTTTCCCCTCTGCACTGCTGACCCTTGTTCCACTGCCTCTGAACCCCTCCCCCCCCCACTCCGTTTTCTCTGTTCAGCACCTGATAGCTCCCTCCCTTGCCAATGGACCCAGTTTCTCCTATTCACCTCAACCTATTCTAAACATTGCATCACTCACTTGATATCCTTCCCACGTGACAACCTAACTTTACCCCCTTACCCCTACCAAGCAGGCACCCTTCCCCACCCCACCCCGACTCTCTCAGCACCCTAATCATCATACTTTTCTTTCGTACTTACCGTTTGACAGTAGCTGCCTGGACCTACAAATTTCAGAATATGGCAGCTGAATGCTATGAAAAGGGGAGACAAGCACCAGAATTTTCATGTCAGCTTGCATATTGAATGGATATGTTTCAGAAAATGTACACTCAACTGATGTTTGGTCCCCACAAGTAGAGGAGTCCACACTGAGCAGTGAATACAGTAGACTACACTGAAGGAAGGGCACATAAAGCAGTACTTTACCATGCTGGTGTTAAATTGGAAGCAGAATCCAGATTAGTATCATTATCTGTGCATCACCACAAAGGACTGAAATAAAAGGAGCAATACATCTGGGACTGCAAGATCCTAGTTAATGAAAATTCAATTTATTTTGAGACTGAGGGAAGATACCAAGTAATTTGTACAGCTTGTAACAAAGTTATGTAAACGAAGATTGGCAGCAATTGTCAAATCAGCATTGAACACTTCAGGGGTCAAACTGTCAACGTGGCGGTTATATGGTTCAATATTTGGTGTCAGGCACAGGTCAAGTTTGGGACAGTAATTTGACTTGTGAAGTTATAGTGTGATGTGGACAATCATTGAGTTGCACTATATCTGATGCAATGCTGAAGGAAAAATAATTATATCTTCGTCTGCCAAGTATTCAAACTGGAGCCCAGTGACCACATGACATAAAACTGGCAGCATACAAAAGAAGGAATCAATTTCTCCTCTTACACTGAAAGAATTTTTGAGAAAAATCAAGAAATTTAGGAAGTAGCTAGAAAGTAGAGTTCAGGCTCATTCTGAATGGAGGAGGGGCTGAATGCTCCAATCTTTTCCTATTTATGGTGTTCTTAACACCCAATGATTAAGTCTTAGAATCATTTGGCCCACCCAGTCCATGTCAGGTAATTCAATCAGATATCTGATCTTCAAATTGAATTCCCACTTGCAAACTTCAGCATTCAGGTTTCATATACTGAAGTTAACCAATTGTAAAATAAACATATCAAGATCATTAACCATTCAAAAGTTAGAAATGCTCCAGATGAGCACTAGGCTTTCAGTCCTGTAATAATTTATTATTTACACCTGTTCTCAGTTACAAGCAGTGTACAATAGTCCTTAAGTATGTATGTTATTACTTATATCAACTGCTTTTCCTTCTCAAACAGTTATGGAACAGATTCTTAAAAGATTTCAACCAAAGACAATGTTTGTAAAATTTAAATTGGACTGATAATTTCCTTGACCTATGAGCCAAGTTGCTTAATAAAACTTGCTTATGGCTCCATAAAGAAACAACATGAATTCATGATTACACTATGTATGCCAAACGAGCCAGCCAAGCAAACAATTATTCACTAATTAAGAATTGTGTCTATTTTAAAGAAAGAATTTCTTTATGATGGCGTTGTTAATGTTATCATTCTGCATTATTTAATCATGAAATAAGGTACAGTTCAATAAATTCTAACAATTTACTTACCGCCTATTTCTCCTAATACCCTCGACTACTTTTAACATGAACAATCTAAGGAAATTGCAGCAACATTTACTATCTCTCTGCCATGCCTGGCTCTCAGGCTGTGTCATTGTACAGAGACACCATAGACCCAGTATAATATCTGCACCTCACCCAAAAAGAAAAAGGAACTTAGGCTAGGATTGTAGCATATCTAATCATGCTACAATTTGATTTTTAAAAAATGATATACCAGTAGAGATTGTACTTTTTGTACTTAACAGACTTGTGAAGCAATGTTTGAATTGAATGGAATAGCAGGAAGGCTTAATCTCCCAAACAGACTTGCCTTTTGAGGTTGCTAAAAACATTCCGACTTGCCTCTTTCTTATTTTAATTGTTGAATAGCATTTTTCATTTGGACACATTTTCTCTTGGGACCAGATTATGGAAAATATGTTTACAACCCAATCTTGACATAAGACAAATTAAGATATCCATAACAATGAATAGCAGGTCGTGTGCAGCGAATTCAGTCAAATTGTGTAAAACTGTAACAGAGCTGTAGCAACGAGGATAGGATTGCTGCAATAACATGATTTTCAGGAAGCATCCCATGAGAAACATGCTTAAATGAAAGCCCCAGGACCAGATAAGGAAGTGGTAAATTGGTTACGAAATAGCAAGTAAAGTCTAAGGGCAAAAACAAAAATAGCCCCGTTTGGAAGGCAGTGCCCAAAGGTTGATATTAGGGCCTCAATATTTCTTTATAATCTTAATGAAAGCCTTATAAATAAAATTATTAACTTGGAAGTTTGTGTTATTCTTCTTTCTAATCCACCTTATTAAGGAGGTAGGGACAAAGCTTGAAGATCTAAGCGTTTAAATATTTTGGCAAATCGTGTTTCACATTGAGAAAGTAACTGCCAATGCATCTAAAAAAGATGATCACAAAATGAAGGGCACTTTATTACATAACATCAGAAAAAAACTCCAGTTAAGCATTTTTGTCACACTGTACAAGAACAGTTGCTGGAACAATTAGAACACTGGGTAATAATGAAAAAAGACAAGGTAAATGTTCATGGAAAGCAAGTGGACAATCCACATAGCTGCATAAACAATAACGCACCCAGTTTTACTCTTTGCCAATACAAGAGAATCAGTGGTACTAGAATTAATATGATTCCAGGATTAAGACTTTTGAATATAAGTGAAAAAGAACATTCAATTCATTCTCACTGGAATAACAGATTGGAGACAGAGCACATTGCAACTGATCTGGAAGCTTTAGAAGTAAAGGCAGTAGCAATTAAAAGCTAAAAGAAAAGTAAAAGTTCATTACAGCTACCACAGATAAAGTGGGTGTGAAATATCACAAGCATTAGCACCAAATGACTGAAGGTGAATTAACAACTTACTTTACACACAAACTGATTTCCTTGAAGGGAACACTGGGCATAGTATAATCCTCTGATTTCTCTCCACACCTGCTGAGATTTCCCAGCGATTTCCATTTTTGTGTAAAGCAGGATATTGGATTGTTTTTCATATTTAGTACTCCTGTCAAAAAACATTCCCCTCCTATATAATGTATTTATATTTTCTGAGGAAACAAATGGTTTACATTTTGGACTTCAATATCAGAATCAAACCTTGCCTGTTTTTTAAAATCCTGCATGCGTCAATCAATGAATCTTAGCTGTAATAAATCCTCAAATACACCAGTGTGACTTTTTTTTTTAAAACATCCATCTCAAGCACCAATAATTTGTGGCTTTCAAGTTATTGAGAAACAATTCATCTCCCAGTGCCATGCCAATTGCAAGTCAAGACAAGATGAATTTCCCTTGGGTTGCATTAGTGACAACACAGGTCTAAACAGAAGAAGAATCCCTGCTGAAGATCTCTCTTGTGATCAGACTGCGCAGGTGCAGGTATGATTTTGTCACAGAGTGGTGACATCCAAATAGAGTGCAAAACACATATTGAAAACACTGAATCTCAGCCCAGATATTAGTATTTATCCCACTGTACGATCAGTAGCCATTGGTGGTTGATTTGAATACCAGAAGACCATCAGAAATGGGAGCAGAATTAGGCCATTGGGCCAATTAACTCTGTTCCGCCAATTCATCATGGCTGATATGTTTCTCAAGCTCATTCTCCACATAATCTTTGATTCCCTTAGTAATCAAGAACGTATCTACCTCTTAAATACACTCAATGACTTGGCCTCCACAGCCTTCTGCAGCAAGGAGTTCCACAGATCCACCCTCTGACTAAAGACATTCCTGCTCATCTCAGTTCTAATGGTTCATTGTTTAAATCTGAGGCTGTGCCCTTCAGATCTTAGTCTCTCCTACTACTGGAAATGCCTTCTCACGTTCGCTCTATCCAGCTCTCTCAGTATTCTGTAAATTTCAGTTTCAATCAGATTATGTCTCATTATTCTAAACTCCATCGTGTACAGGCCCAGAGTCCTCAACCACCTCCCACATGAAAAGCTTTCATCCTGGGATCAATCTTATAAAGTTCCTCTGGAACACCTACAAGGCTAGCACATCCTATCATATGTGGTATGGTCAAAGCTTTATACAGTCTCAGCAGTGCATCCCTGTGCTTGTATTCTAGCCCTCTTGAAATGAATGCGAACACTGCATTTGCCTTGCTAACTGCCAACTGAATCTGCATGTTAACCTTAAGAGAATCCTGAACAAGGACTCCTAACTCCCTTTGTGCTTCAGATTTATGAAGTCTTTCCCCATTTTGAAAATAGCCTATGCCTCTATTTTTCCTACCATAGTGCATTACCTCACACTTTCCCTGCACTCCATATGCCACTTCTTTGTCCACTCTCCTAGCCTGTCCTTCTGCAGACTCCCCACTTCCTCAATACTACCCATCCCTCCAACTATCTTCATGTCATCTGAGACCTTAGTAACAATGCCTTGAGTTACACCATGTACTCAGGCATGTTTTCCTTGTTAGAATGAAATAAAGTGCACAAGTTGAAGATGGCCCTTCAAAATATTTGATCTAATCCTTCTAGAGCCCATCCAGCTACAGCATTTAATTGTTTGTTAATAACTTCTGGCCTAGCTGCAACAACAATTTTGGTATCTTATTCCAGTTATCTATAGTAAAGAATTACTTCCTGATATCTGTACAAAAGTTGCCCTTCACAACCATGAAATTATGTTTGAATCCCTTCTCTGACAGCATTGTTTCAGATTTACTTTCTATGTACAAGCTGCCCTCATATCAATTTCAAGGCTAAATAGATCTCGTTTAAATGGATTTTGTAGCCCTGAAGCTTTACACCAAGGATCAGCATCATTCCTCTTCTCTTTCGTGTTTCTAATATCAGGATGCATCCTTCATGCCGTGGAAATCAGAACTGTATACAATAGAGCATGGCTGAGGGATGACCTTATAGAGGTTTACAAAATCATGAGGGGCATGGATACGGTAAAGAGAAAAGGTCTTTTCCCTGGGGTGGTGGAGTCCAGAATTAGAGGTAATAGGTTTAGCGTGAAAGGGGAAAAAATTTAAAAGGGACCTAAGGGGAAACTTTTTCACGCAGAGGGTGGTGCATGTATGGAATGAGGTACTAGAGGAAGTGGTGGAATTACTAGTGGTGTAGTGCTGGTACAATTGCAACATTTAAAAGGCATCTGGATGGGTATACGAACAGGAGGGTTTAGAAGGATATGGGCCAAGTGCTGGCAAATAGGACTAGATTAGATTAGATATCTGGTTGGCATAGACAAGTTGGACCCTGACTCTATGTAACAGATTCAATATACGTAGACAGGAGTTAAGCTCAATCCTCTTCAAGCGAGATAATCCTGCATTCTGTTTATTTTGTTTATTGTAATTCTGTGGTTCAGACGAATTATAATGATAAAGTCAGCATCATAACATTGGACTACAAGGTTGTTCTCTCATGAGTGAATCAGCCGTCCAGCCATCTGAGCTAATCTGCACCAGTTCAGTTCAGACGAGTGATAAGACAACCAAAACCCTCCAGTTGCCTCTCCTCCCATCTCTCCACCTCCAAGTTGTCATAGCACTTAGACAAGTATAATAAAGCAATCTGCTTCCACCTGCATCTGGCCTGCCTCACTCACGTACAATATTAACTGCAAAGATGTTGCATTTTAAATGCCTGAACTGGAAAATTATTCCAGTAAAGCTCCTCTGATGAAAGTGATTCATTTGGACAGAGAAGCTAATAGTAATAGCATGCTACGAACTACAGTTAACAACATTTCTAATGATATACAAGTTATAGAGCAAAACATGACATCACTAAAAAGATGGCCATGAATCATATTGTACATCATTGGAGAAGGTTGATTTATAATTGAGATGCAGTTAGTTCCCTTCATTTTGAGCTGTTCCTCAGCATCAAGAAGCTCAACCGAAGAGACAGTGGTACAAAGGTAATGTCAGTCAACTAGTAATCCAGATACTCAGGCTACTACAAATTGGAAGAATTTAAATTCAATTCATGAAACCTAGTCTTAGTAATGGTTGCTATGAAACTAATAGTTAAAACTCCACTGGATTCCCTGTCCTTTAGAGAAGGAAATCCTACTGTCCTTTCCCACTCTGGCAAACATATGACTCCAGATTCAAAGCAATGTGATTAACTTCCCTCTGAAACACACTGCTGAACAAAAAAAAGTAATGATGTCAAAATCCCAAAGAATGAAAACATCAGAGTGCACAGTGGTAGAGGTTAACACTCCTGCCTCACAAGCACCAGGGGACTTGGGTGACTGTATGTGGAGTTGGTAAGCTCCCACCCCCCAATGTCTGCATAGAATTCTGCCATGTGCTCTGGTCCAAAGATGGGCAGATTGGGGATTGGCCATGCTAAATTGTCATATAGTGTCCAGGGATGTGCAGAATAGGTGAATTAACCATGGTAAATGTGGATTTATGGGGATAGGGTGGAGGGGTGAGTTTTCATAAGTTCTCTATGGAGGATTGATGTGGACTCAATGGGCAGAGTGGCCTCTTCTTGCACGATAGGGATTCTGCAAAGCAGCCCAACTGATTGCCACCCAAGTTGTCCGCTTAAAGATTTTCATTCTGTCCACCACTAGCACACAACTGCAATAGTGCATTGCATGTACAGAATGCACACTAGCAACTCAGCCTGTCGTCTTTGACAACATCTTCTAAATAACCTATAAAACCTAGAAAGCCAAGGGAAGCAGACACTGCAGAATAGCATTACCTCTATCATACACCATCCTGACTTCAAATGTTATGACCAATTCTAATGCAGTCACTTGGTCAGTATCCTGGAACTATCTTCCTAACAGCACTGTGGGCATACCAATGCACTGGATCATGAAAGTGGCTCCTTGCCGCCTTCTCAAGGGCAATGAGGCATTGGCAAGACATGCTGGGTTTGCGACAGGTACTTCCATGTCACGAACCTTTTTTTCTTTTAAATCCCATACCAGAGCAGCGTGGCAAAAATATCATCTGCAACTTAAAGATTGTGCCAAGAGATGACTAAGGGGTGCATGCAGCACGATGCAGTAAGCGCTCCATTAATTCTGATTTGGGTACTGCAGAAAGTTGCAGCGAGGACAACATCTCCTCTACCACCGACACCTCACACATACACAAAGAACATAGTTTAAGCCATCTGCCACTGACTGTACCTGATTTTGTAGTTGGGTAAAGTATGTTTGCGCTTGATGACCCTCTTGAGCTGGTTGACAATGATGGTGGTGAGCTGGGGCATGGGCCGGCCCTCGAACTGCGACTTCACCTCGAAGTCGATGAAAGGCTCGTCCATGAAGGCGAAGGACCAGTGGGTGAAGGGGCGGCGGGTGAACTGCAGCCTGAGGCGGCCCACCACCCTCCTCATCTTGACGAAGAGATAGGCCGACTTGCCGAAGACCAGGTCCACGTCGATGGCCAGGTGGAAGCCGCCGTTGTACTCGAGCTCCAGCTCGAAGTTGAGCTCCTCGGGCACCCCGGCGGAGGGACCTGCTCCCCCACTTCCCGCGGCCTCCTCCTCCAGGGAGCCCGCGCCCGCGCCCGCGCCTGGGCCTGGGCCGGGATTGGGGCCCACGGCCGGCTGCAGCAGGCGCGCGCTCTTGAAGACGGGCAGCGCGTTGCCCAGGGAGATGTCGCGCAGGCTGAGGCCCTCGAGCAGGCGGCCCGCCGTTTTGGTCTGCAGCAACTCCTCAAACTCCACCTTGATCTTCTTGGTCAGCCAGTGCCGGACGATCGGGGTGTCCCTCAGCTCCCGGAACAGAAACAAGAAGATGGCGTTGAGGAAGTGGCAGCTCTCGGCCGGGGGCTCCTTGCCGCCGCTCAGGTAGTCTTTGAGCGAGGGCTCGATCACCGGCTTGACGTACTGCACATGCCGGGGCACCGGCTCGGGCTTGTTCCGGTACAGCAATAAAATCTGCAGCAGGAGAACACACAGGGCTCCGGCCAGAGCCGACAGCAGCATTAAATAAATCATGGTGGGGCTGGGGGAGAGAGATTCACCTCAGGAACATGCTTACACACTCTCTCGGTCGGTCCTCCCGCTCTCACTGCTCCGTGTTTACATGAACCATCCCCAGCAGCTACAATGAGAGGAGCTGCTGCTGCTGCTGCTGCTCCGACCTTCCCTGGATGGCGTGCACACACACGCAGCGCGCCCCCGCCGCAGCCGCAAAACCACGTTCCCCCGCCGCAGGTTCCGCTTTGCAAGAGAGAGAGAGTGAGAGTCTGTCACTGCCTTTACCCCCACCCCCGGGCCGGATCACACGCCAGCTTCTCCAATTCAAGGCAAACCCAAGGACCACTTCCTTCCCCCCCTCTCACCCCCTCTTGCTCCGATGACCACTCAGCAAAAGGGAGCCCCATAATCTTTCTGCCTCTCCCCCCTAAAAAGGCATGGTAAAAGGTTACTTCTGTTCTCAACCAACATTTCTTTCCCTTCACTGATAATCTGGTTAGAATGACTTTTGTTCTTAATCAACCTATCCTTACTTATAAATCAATCTGTCTGTTTACCAATAAAGTGGGTGTTTTTACTTTTGAAAGTTAGCAGCATCCCGAATAGTCATTCAGATTTTTCTTTGAATTGGGGCCAGCCTCGACTCGGGAAGACGACAATGTTTTCCCCATTTCTCATCAACGGGACTGCATGGGTGATTGCTGCTTTCTAACATGGCCACTTGTGAATAAGCTCTATCTCCGCCGCTGTAAAGTTTGCACCTTCCTCCCCGGCCACCAACCCCAGCGACTCCCAGCTGACTTGCAAGTTCAGGCGCAAAAAGAACGGAACATTACATAATGCACTTATTTGAGGTTAACGAGAGCAAAGGAAAAGGTCCCAGACTTTTAAATCTATACAGTTTATTGTTAAAAGCCTTGCTAAGTTTAAAGTTAAAAATCACACAACACCAGGTTATAGTCCAACAGGTTTAATTGGAAGCACACTCGCTTTCGGAGCGTCGCTCCTTCATCAGGTGATTGTGGAGGGCTCAATCCTAACACGCAGAATTTATAGCAAAAATTTACAGTGTGAAGTAATTGAAATTATACATTGAAAAATTGATTGTCTGTTAAGCCTTTCATCTGTTAGAATACCGTGATAGTTTCACTTCTTTCATGTGTAAATCACAAAACCTTTTTTTAAAAAGTTGCATTCTCAGGTTAGCTGTTAACAATGGTGATAGCGAGACAATATGTTGAAGCTGTTAGCCCCCTGTGTTCTCTGTCTATGCCATGATGTTTAGATTGATTCTAATCTAAAAAGTGAGATAACAGAGTTTTACATGAATTCATGCAGCTTTTGAGCTCAGAGTTCTACATGAATGCATGACAATGTAACCCTGCAAGTACAAATTCACCCCACAAAATATATGTGTGCATGTGGGTCTTTGTCTGTCTGTGTGTGTCTGTCTGGGTTGGGGGTTGTGAGTGTGAGAAAGTGTATGTGTGTGTGTGTAATGAGTGCAGAGTGTCTTAAGTCTGTGAGGGGGTACATGTGTGAGTGTGGGAGTGTGTGTGTCTGTAAGGGTGTGTGTGGGTGTCTGTGTATATGTGTGTCCATGTGTATGTGTGTGTAGGAGTGCCTGTGTGTGTAGGAGTATCTGTGTGTGTTTATAGTGCAATGGTGGTCACCTGTAATGTGACATGAACCCAAGGTCTCAGTTGAGGCCCTCCCTATGGATACCGAACTTAGCTATCGGCCTCTGCAAGACCACCTTTCACTGCTGCCTGTCCCGAAGTCCGCCTTGGAGGATGGTCACCCGAAGGTCCGAGTTCGAATGTCCTGAACTACTGAAGTGTTCCCCAACTGGGAGAGAATACTCCTGACTGTTGATTGTTGTGCCGGGCAGCTTGCTACGAACAATGATCCGTTTGAGGTTTGGCGGTTGTTTAAAGGCACGTAGTGGAGGTGTGGGGAAGATCTTGGTGAGGTGCTCATCCTCACTGATAATGCATTGCAGGTCACGAAGAACATGGCATAGTTTTTCAGCTCGTGGGAAATACTGAACAACGAAGGGCACCCTGTCGGTTGCAGCACGTGTCTGTCTCCTGAGGAGGTCATTACGGTTCCTTGCAGTTGCACGTCGGAACTGGTAGTCGATGAGTTGGGCATCGTACCCCGTTCTTGTGAGGGCATCACTGAGTACTACCAGGTGTCCGTCATGATGGCTGTTTTAATATGATTTGGGTGGAAACTGGAGAAGTGTAGCATTGTGAGGTTGTCTGTGGGTTTGCGATAGAGTGTGGTGCTAAGGTGTCCATCCTGGATGGAGATGCATGTGTCCAAGAATGAGACAGATAGTCGAGAGTAGTCCATGGCGAGTTTGATGGTGGGATGAAACTTGTTGATGTCACTGTGTAGTTTTATCAGTGAGTCCTCGCCATGGGTCCAGAGGAAGAAAATGTTGTCAATGTACCTGGCGTATAATATTGGTTAGAGATCCTGCATGGAGAAGAAGTCTTGTTCGAACACATTATCAATGAGGATGAGCACCTCACCAAGACCTTCCCCACACCTCCACTACTTGCCTTTAAACAACTGCCAAACCTCAAACAGATCGTTGTTTGTAGCAAGCTGCCTGGCTCTCAGGACAACTCCATACAACCCTGTCACGGTAGGCGCTGCAAGACGTGTCAGAGTGTGGACATAGATACCACCATTGCGTGTGGGGACACCTCCCACCTTGTACATGGCAGGTACTCATGTGACTCAGCCAACGTTGTCTATCTTATACGTTGCAGGCAAGGATGCCCGGAGGCATGGTACATTGGGGAAACCGAACAAAGGCTATGACAATGGATGAATGGGCACCGCACAAGAATGAACAGGCAGGAGTGTCCCCTCACAGTTGGGGAACACTTCAGCGGTCAAGGACATTTGACCTCGGACCTTCGGGTGACCATCCTCTAAGGCGGGTTTCGGGACAGGCAGCAGCGAAAAGTGGCCGAGCAGAGGCTGATAGCTAGGTTCGGTACCCATAGGGAGGGCCTCAACTGAGACCTTGGGTTCATGTCACATTACAGGTGACCACCATTGCACTATAAACACACACAGATACTCCTACACACACAGGCACTCCTATACACACATACACACGGACACACACATACACAGACACCCACACACACCCTTACAGACACACACACTCCCACACTCACACATGCACCCCCTCACAGACTTAAGACACTCTGCACTCACTACACACACACACATACACTTTCTCACACTCACAACCCCCAACCCAGACAGACACACACACAGACAGACAGACAAAAACCCACACGCACACATATATTTTGTGGGGTGAATTTGTACTTGCAGGGTTACATTGTACTTTGCTCAAAGATTGCATGCATTCATGTAGAACTCTGAGCTCAAAAACTCCGTTATCTCACTTTTTAGATTAGAATCAATCTAAACATCATGGCATAGACAGAGAACACAGGGGGCTAACAGCTTCAACATATTGTCTCGCTATCACCATTGTTAACAGCTAACCTGAGAATGCAACTTTTTAAAAAAAGGTTTTGTGATTTACACATGAAAGAAGTGAAACTATCACGGTATTCTGACAGATGAAAGGCTTAACAGACAATCAATTTTTCAATGTATAATTTCAATTACATCACACTGTAAATTTTTGCTATAAATTCTGCGTGTTAGGATTGAGCCCTCCACTACCACCTGACGAAGGAGTGACGCTCCGAAAACTAGTGTGCTTCCAATTAAACCTGTTGGACTATAACCTGGTGTTGTGTGATTTTTAACTTTGTACACCCCAGTCCAACACCGGCATCTCCAAATCATTGCGAAGTTTATGTTGACATAAAAATAAAATGCTGGAAACTCAGCAGTTCAGGCAGCATCAGCAGAGTCATATCAGATTCTAGATGTTGTCTCTGTTTTTCTCTCTCCGCAGATGTTACCAGAGCCGCCGAGTTCCTCCAGCAGTTTCTGTTTTAATTTTACTCTTCTATTTGAGACAATCTCTCCACATTTTTTCCGAAAGCTCTTTGCTTACACCTGCTTTTCATTAAATGTCCCATCTTTTCAATTTACGCTTTCAAAAATGCACGTAAAATGGTTCTGAACAATCTAGGGTCCAGACAGCAACATCCCAAAATGTAAAACTGAATTTCTTGGAATGACAGCGAATGCAATTACTTTGACCTTTGGTGTGGTTCAACCTGCGTTCCGGTACCCAATTGTTATCAAGTGGTGAAGGAGCGGGTCCATAGGAGGTTAATCAGAATGATCCCAGGAATGAAAAGCTTAACATATGAGGAATGTTTGAGGGCTCTGGGAATATAGGTTTAAAAGGATGGGAGGAGGGGGGTGGATCTGAATGAAACTTTCAGAATATTGAATGGCCTGGACAAAGTGGAAGTTGAGAAAATGTTTCCATTGTCAGGAGAGACAAGGACCCAAGGGCACAGCCTTAGATTAAAGGGAAGACCTTTTAAAATGGAGATAAGGAGAAATGTCTTTCGCCAGAGAGTGGTGAATCTGTGGAATTCATTGCCACAGAAGGCTGTAGAGGCCAGTTCATTGAGTATAGTTAAAACAGAAATGGATAAGGTCTTGATTGCCAAGGAGATCAAAGGTTGCAGGGAGAAAGCGGGAAAATGAAGAGTGAGCAGAATCCCTGATGTTCTTGTTTATATCTGTCAGCCAGGGCTCTCTAATTGGGCTAGGATAACAGCCTCAATCAGGAAACTCATATTCTATGAGGTCCACTTGGCTGACCTCCTGCAATCGCTACAGAACCAATTTTGGTAAAGGGGATGGTTAATGGCTTTAGTTATCGCTCACCCATTTCACATACTTCCCATTTTATTAATCCTAAGATATCTTTGGTCTGTTTCACCAGATTTTTGTTAATTGTGGGAAGCATTACAACACTTAAAAGACACTTGGATAAGTACATGAATAGGAAAGGTTTTGAAGGATATGGGCCAGAGCAGGCAAGTGAGATTATATTAATTTGGGATTATGATTGGCATGGACTGGTTGGACCAAAGAGTCTGTTTCTGTGCTGTATGACTCTATCTGACTATATGTCAGCAATAACATCATGTGCCATCCATTGAAATTTTCTAATCGTTTGGTGGTATCTTCAGAGACAAACTCCTTTGATTTATTTACATTAGCAATGACATTAGCGCAGATTTTTAATTTCCTGTTGAAGTGAAACATTTAATTATAATTTGAACATTCTGTTCTGATGGTCTTTTTCCTAGATTGAAAAACTGTAATTTTACACTGTGATCATTTTAAACTGTAGCAGCAATATCTTGTATCTTTAAATTAGTATGTATGCTCATTAGTGATAATAATATAAATACAGTTCATAGAGTCACACAGCATGGAAACAGAACCTTCGGTCCAACTAATTTGGTTTGGGAGCAAATTACTGCTGATGCTGGAATCTGAACTGAAAACAAAAAGTGCTGGAGATCACAGCAGGTCAAGCAGCATCCACTGAGAGAAAGCAAGTTAACATTTCGAATTAGTCTAGATGACTCTTCATCAGACTCTTTCGAGAGTCTAGATGACTCTTCATCAGAGCTGTTATCTCCAGCATTTTTTAGTTTTAGTTTAGTTTGGGACAATGTTCAGCCTGAACTGGTTGGACCTAAGGGTCTGTTTCCATGCTCTATGTGTCTCTGACTCTAGTCGACGCTGACCAAGTTACCCAATCTAAATTAGTCCCACTTGTCTGTATTTGGCCCATATTCCCTCCCCCCAGCCAACCAAACCTTTGCTATTCATCTCCTTATTCAAATGTCTTAAATGTGGTAATTGTATCTACATCCGTCACTTCCTCTGAAAGTTCATTTGAAACAAAAACCACTGTCTGCTAAAATAAAAATTGCCCCTCATGACCTTTTTAAAACATTCTCCTCTCACTTTAAAATATGCCCCTAGTTTTGAACGTCCCCATTCTTGGGAGAAAACCCTTGCTATTCACTTTATCTATGCCCCTCATGACTTTATAAACCTCTCTAAGGTCACCCCTCAACCTCCTATGCTCCACTGAGAAAAGTTCCAGCCTATCCAGGCTATTTTTTATAACTCAAACCCTCCATTGCCAGCAACATCCCAGTAAATCTTTTCTGAACCCTCTCCAATTTAATAATATTCTTCCTATAACAGGGCAACCAGAACTGCATACAGTACTCCAGAAGACGTCTTACCAATGTCCTGTACAACCTCAACATGATGTCTCAACTCCTATATTCAAAGGTCTGAGCAATGAAGGCAAGCATGCTAAATACCTTTTAATGTACCCTGTCTACATGTGACGCAAATTTCAAAGCATTATGTATGTGAACTCTCTGTTAGGTCTCTCTGTTCCTCAACACTATTCCGGGCCCTAACATAAGAAACAAAGTCTAAAATTAAAGATTACTAAATAGAGAACATGCTAAACTCTCTTACGATTTCTGAGTATAATGTTAGTTTCATCTTTAAAAGTACTTGGCTTTTCTCTGTTTTGCTTTGGTACCCTAGCTGACAAGTTGTGGTTGAAACCAGGAAATTACAAGTTACTAAATGCCAATGTATATTAAATGCCACAGATCTCATACACCACATCATAAATAGATTTCTTTAGCAGAGTTTTGGTTTCAAAAGGCAGTTCATATAATCCTTCATCACATCTCTCAGAAATGTTTTGAAGTATTTCACAAACAATACGTTACTTTGAATGTAGGTTTGCTCACTGAGCTGGAAGGTTCATTTTCATCTCTAGACATGCTACAGACAAATCAACAGAACACCCATGGGATCTCCAATATCAGGGTTCTTAGCAGAGGCAGTAATGCAGAGACTTGAACAAACAGCTCTGCCAACCATCGAACCTAAACTTTGGGTCCACTACGTGGATGACACCTTTGTCATCACTAAACAAAACAAATTAGAGGAAACCTTTAAGACTATCAATAATACCCTTACTGGCATAAAATTCACTAAAGAGGAAGAAAACAACAACAAACTGCCATTCCTAGTGTCACAGGAGAACGAACAGCCAACGGGGAACTTCAAACCAGCGTCTACAGGAAACCAACACATACTGACCAAATATTGAACTACAAAAGCAATCATCCCAACATTCACAAACAAAGCTGCATTAGAACATTATTTCAGTGGGCCACCACACACCTCAGCACAAATGAACTATGCAGAGCAAAGGAAAATTACCTACACATTGTATTCAAAAAGAATGGGTACCCAATGAACACAGTCCGCTGATTTCTGAGCAACAAACACAAACAAGCAGACAAAACATGTCCAGAAACCTTAGCCACTCTCCCCTATATCAAAGACACCTCAGTAATGACTGCTAGAATACTCAGATCCCTTGGCATCATGGTAGCCCACAAACCCACCAACACACTAAAACAGCAGCTAATGCACTTGAAAGACCATATACAGACAAGCAAAACTGATGCCATCCAAAAAATGGTAAAAACAATGACTGCAGATGCTGGAAATCAGATTCTAGATTAGAGTGGTGCTGGAAAAGCACAGCAGTTCAGGCAGCATCCACGAAGCAGGAAAATCGACATTTCGGGCAAAATCCCTTCATCAGGATTAGAGGCAGAGAGCCTGCAGGGTGGAGAGATAACTGAGAGGAGGGTGGGGGTGGGGAGAAAGTAGCATAGAGTACAATAGGTGCGTGGGGGAGGGGATGGAGATGATAGGTCAGGGAGGAGGGTGGGGGAAGATAGCAAAGAGTACAATGGGTGAATGGGGTGGGGATGAAGGTGATAGGTCAGAGAGGAGGGTGGAGTGGATAGGTGGAAAGGAAGATAGGCATGTAAGATAAGTCATGGGGACAGTGCTGAGCTGGAGGTTTGGAACTGGGGTGAGGTGGGGGAAGGGGAAATGAGGAAACTGGTGAAGTCCACATTGATGCCCTGGGGTTGAAGTGTTCCGAGGCGGAATATGAGGCTACTTTCTTCCCACCCCCACCCTCCTCTCATTTATCTCTCCACCCTGCAGGCACTCTGCCTCTACTCCTGATGAAGGGCTTTTGCCCAAAACGTCGATTTTCCTACCGTCATCCAAAAATTACCTTGCAGGAACTGTAACAAACATTACATTGGACAAACAGGCAGAAAACTAGCCACCAGGATACATGAACAACAACTAGCCACAAGACGACATGACCCACTCTCACTAGTATCCTTACGTACGAGTGATGAAGGACACCACTTCGACTGGGACAACACATCCATCCTAGGACAAGCCAAACAGAGACACACATGAGAATTCCTAGAAGCATGGAACTCTTTCAACAAACACATTGACTTGGATCCCATATACCATACCTCCCCCAAGAAAAAGAACAGGAAATGACATCACTATAAGAAATTATGTCACCACAGGAAACGTCATCACCAACCCAAGGAAACTCAAACATATAAATTGAAAGCATGCTACACCACCAGTGCTTCATTCGGAGGCTCACTGAAGATGTTACTAGTATGGTGATGAAACATCTGAAAATGAACCTTCCAGCTCAGTGAGCAAGCCTACATCCAGAACCTCAACCTGAGCTACAAATCTTCTCAAAACGTGCGAACATTACTTTGAATTGCAGTTGCTGATATTCTTATAAAATGACAATTATTTAGCACAGTAAGGTCCCATAAGCAACTGGTATGAATAACCTGTTAATCTGTTTTTTTTTGATAACCTTGAAAAAGGAAACAACTTGGGTGAGGTCTTCTTCAGATTCAAACACTGCAGTGGCATATTTAAGATTTTTAACCTCCTCTGAACCTCCAGAAGAGACAATCTCAGTTCAACATTTGGCAGTATCACATTTCCTTTGAAGACGCAACCAGCAATCTATTGATTCAGAGGCACGAATATTACAACTGAACCAAACTAGCATCAAACTAAATGTTAATTTATACAAATAACAATGTGGCATGTGTGGTCTCAGTTTCTAAGATTTTCCTTGATCCTTCTATGTCTTCCTTTTTACTGCCTTAATGGCATCACAATTTTCAAACTCTAATATTATGGGGTTTACTTGTACCTAGCATCAAATATTAACCAAAGGCATGTGTTTCAACATGTCTATGATTAAAAACTGGATTTTGTTTGAATGTTAATTCAAGGTTTACTAATTACCAGTTTCCAAGTTATAAGCTTTCTGAAGCTGAAGATGGAAAGTTGGGACAACTGGCTGATAATAAAATAGCTAGATGCTAAAATTCGAAATATTCAGTAGTTTCAAAAGATAACAGTTTCACATATCCTATTTCTGGTATATATGCATGAGAATTGGTATTTACAATATTTGCTGGCATTGTTGCATCTTGTTTAATTTTGTAAGTACCTTACACACAAAGTCAAATTATGATTAAAGTAGACACCTAATTACATGCCTCTCAATTCTAGTTGTCTTTAATCGTTGTGTCTCTTTTCTCTATATTTCTTCTTTTCAAGTTCATCTCCACTTATAGTTTTGCTATTGGCATGTTTTGTTTTGTCTAACTCAACACCTAACAACAATATTTTACTGATTGATCCCTAAAATAATTCAAATGATAAGTAAGCTACATATTTTATTGGATATTAATCTGTAATTGTACTTGTTCTTCTATTTTGTATGTTCATATGAATTTCATTTGAAATTACTCTATACATTAGATGTCTGTTTGCTTATTTAAAATTTAAGTTTACTTGCTTACCTAGCTATGTATGGTATGTCTTGCTAATTCTCCTTGCTCCTTTTTTCATTAGCTTGAAACCAGAAACATACCCAGATATTTCTTTACTGCTGCCATTCATCATCTCAGATTAAAAGTAATAAAGGCCTCAATGATTTTATTGTGTCCCTAGTTCTTCTGTGGCCAATACTAAAAGCCAAGACTGCATCTTGAAAACGTCAGGATTTAACTTCTCTGGGTCTGGGTGGGATGCTGTTCAGAAGCTTGGTGCGGACAAACAGGCATCCTCTCCCGCAAGCAAAAGGATGAGAATGGCTGCCTGTTCCAACGCTGAAGAATTTCTGCACTAATGTGGTTCAAGAGAATATTCTCATTTCTAGTCCAATCCTGAAGGAAAGGGGAGACATTCTGGAAAAGAAGTTGGGACACATGGAGTTCATCTGTAGTGATGGATGGCAGGCCTAAGTCAGAACAAGGTACAACATAATCTTGTGTGTGGCAATCAGTATGGGTGTACCAGTTAAAGCAGCAACGCAGATGATTGGCTCTAAAATTATCATGTCCACATCTTTAATAAGAATACGCCAAGGACATTTTTGCTGTAGAAGAAATCAGTCTAATTACTATCTTCTGCCAGACCCTCTTTGAGCTTTAACTCCTGCCAGCTTGGAGTTAACCCACAACTGAGGAGGTTCTAATGTCATGGTTATACTGGTCAGCCAATGCTTTCCTGATTTTCCCAGGTTAACAACCACAGTCAAGAACTTCATAGTTAACAAGGTCAACCTGGTCCCAATCACTACAAAAGGTAAAAGGTGTCATAGTGGAAAGTGGAGCAAACAATGCATCACCACAATGATCTGCATCACCATGGATGTCACCAAAAGCTGCTGCCACTCAGGCAAGGGAAACTAAAAATAAATGTCAAGACACTGCCCATCAAGTTTGAGGTTGGGTTCGTTCATTGTCTCAAAATGAATGTAAATAGTTTTCTTCATGAGTAGAAAGTACTTGCACTTTGCAACTGCAGGGAAGCTCTGAGGGATATCAAATTCCAACATGTTGTTTTTGTTTTCTCTGCAAAGAGTATACAGAACTATTTTAGGACCTTGTGTATGAACGTTTTTAATGAACAAAATATATTTTTGTAATAAAAATAACAGAACAGTTGGGATGACCTCAATATTTTTGAGACCCGGATCAGGATAGTGGACAAAACACACTAGCAGAAGGAAAGGAAGATCATCATCATTATGGGCCACTGCCTCCATGCACCCTGACATCACTAGCTTGAAGAGCATGAAGCTGTTTTTGTAGCCTTGCCACATCACAGTCAACCTTGAGTCAATAGATCTGAGGATGATTAGAAACCTGAAGACCCATTACCAGAGATAGCCAACCTGTCAAGTTATCAAAGCAATCGATAAGAAGCAGGAGTGCAATCCACTGTTCTAGAGTTTGTGTTTTTTATGAAAAAGGCATCAAAGTTGGTGACGGAAGCCACAATTTCACTACGCTGGAATCAAGACAAGTCACAACTGCACAAGACGTTGAGATTGAAGAGAAGCAGGTGAGGCCAACTAATCCAATTAAGAGGCTCTTTTTGCTTGCCTACAGGTGGCCAGCATGGAAATTCCAGCCAGGACAGTGCAAGGTAGAACTGACTGATGATGTCATCAGAAAAGCAGTTTATTCTTCAACCCAGGAATCCCATGAGGCCACTAATCCTGAATGGTCCAATGAATATCTGCCTGCCTTACTTCAAAGGCTGTAGATACTCCTGGATTTTGCACCACAGCACAAAAATACCAAAAAATTTTGACTGCAGTGATGACATTACACACGTCCAAAAACAGCACACTAAACTGAAAAAAAGCAACTCAAAGCACTAACATTTTGTAGTATCAAATCATTTTAAGCTGTGAACAAATTGGATAAATACTTCTTCACTGTTTTTACCATTTTACTGTGTTTCCATCTAGCATGTTAACCAGTTGTTTTTGACATAGGTTGCATTAGTTGGTATATCAGGGTAAATAGAGATGCATTCATTTGGGAGTAAGGCAGCTTCAGCTAATCAGTTTCACTGTTCAACAAAAAAAATTGAAAGCTATTCCTCTGGAATTCAATGGATCAAGATTTTACTTTATATTAAATAATAGAATAGAAACTCAGGCTGAGAATTCCACAGATTCACAACTGTTTGACTGAAGAAATGTCTCTTCTCCTCATTCTAAATGACCTGCCCTGATCCTGAAACTATACTCCATTATTTCAGATTCTCCAGGCAGCAAAAACAACCTCTTCGTGTTGACCCTTTCAAGGCCCTTCAAAATCTTGAATGTTTCAATGAGATCACCTCCCTTTTTTATAATTTCCAGAGAATATAGACCGAATTTACTCAACCTCTATACTTTATCCCATGGGCCAATTGAGTGAACTTGTGCTGCACTGCTTCCAATGCAAGTATGACCTTCATTAAATCTGCAGGTGAAAGCTGCACAAACTATTTCAGGTGTCTCTCACTTAAGGTCCATGCAATTGTAGCAAGGGTTCTTTATTGTTGTCCTCCAGTCACCTTGCAATAAAGACACTTGTTTTCCTAATTGTTACTTTACCTGTACACCAGCTTTTAACATTCTTCATATGAGTACACTCAGGTTTTTCTGAGTATTAAGATTTATAAATTCATTCCTTTCAATTTTTTTTCTGTTCTTGCACCCAAAATGAATAGTATCATACTCTGCCCCATTAGACCTACATATATATCTTTGGAGCATCTTTATGTCCTCATCCCACCTTTCATTTTCAGTTCATTGTATTTTACCCAGCAAACTCATATTCTGCACAATACTTTGTCTTTTCTTCAAAGTGATGACTGTAGATTGTGAGCAGCTGAGGCTCAACACTGAAACTTTGGAACTTCATTTGTCACTGCCAGCATTGGAAGAATAACTCAGGCAGAGTTTAAAATGAACATCATGTTCCCATTATTTGTTTTGTGTTAGTACCTGAGATGAGTTTATACCACATAATATCCATCATGTGGAGGTGCCAGTGTTCGACTGGGATGAACAAAGTTAAAAATCACACAACACCATGTTATAGTCCAATAGGTTTATTTGGAAGTACAAGCTTTTGGAGCACTGCTCCTTCATCAGGTAGCTAGTCAGGTAGCTACCCGACGAAAGAGCAGTGCTCCGAAAGCTTGTACTTCCAAATACACCTATTGGACTATAACATGGTTTTGTGTGATTTTTAACTTTATTTACCCTGTAGTGTGGATGCCTAATACTTGTGAGATTAAAAGTTTGTCTAAAACATACAGAAATTGTTTCTTCAGTGGACAATGTTAAATAATAAATATTAACAATTATAAATAACATATATTTTGAATGTATCCTATCAAAAACAGAAGATAAATGACTATAGCCAGAGAGATGAACAGCATGGTTAGAGACCCTTTGGTCCAACTTGTCCATGCTGAACAGTTATCCTAATTTAATCTAGTCCCATGTGCCAGCATTTGGCCCATATGCCTCTAAACCCATCCTGTTCATATACCCATCCAAATGCCTTTTAATGTTGTAATTTACCAACCTCCACAACTTCCTCTGGCATACAACCATCACCCTCAGTGTGAAAATGTTGTCCCTTAGGTCCCTTTCAAACCTTTCCCCTCTCACCTTAAACCTATGTCCTCTAGTTTTGGACTCCCCCACCCCAGGGAAAATATCTTGGCTATTTACTCTATCTATGCCCCTCATGATATTATAAACTTCTATAGAAGATACAAGTTTTAAAATTAATTCTGAATCACAATAACCTAATCTGGTATAAATTTATATTTCAGTAGATTATTTGACATTGTACAAGTTTAGCATTGTAACTGCTGCAATTCCTGCAGCCCTGTAACTAGATATTATTTCTGTAGTAGCAACAAATATCAGTGCAATAACATACTTTCCATCTACTTTTAATTAGATTCAAAGGTTGCCAAAATAGGTACAAGCAATTTTTGGATTTGTTAAAATAAATCCAAATGTTAAATGAGAAAATTGACATTTTGTCCTTTCATAAATTAAATTGAACCAGAACTATTTCCTCTTCAATAGAGGCTAATTGCAGATTTTAAAATAGATGTCAAGCAAAATTATTTGCAATATTCTGTATCTGAATGCTCTAGTTACTACCAATTATGTTGTTTCATCCATATGTTTATAGCCATAATCAGAGAGGTCCTCAGTTTTAAAAATAATCTTACATTTGGAGCAGTTTTGATTTAAAAAGGCTATTTTTGAACCTCTAGATTTGAATGGGAATATTTTAACTGAACTATCAAATACATTGTTTCATTCTTGATTTGGTAGCGTCTGGTAATTTCTGGTTAACGGTTCATTACCATGATTGGGAATTAACAATGGTATATAACACACAGCATTTTTGTATTAATTGTATAATGCTTTGACTACCTGCTGTGGTCGTGAACCAAAAGATGATGCTGAGAAATATGTTTGTGCAAAATAGGCGGACAAGGGATCAATATGACAGGTGACAAATGTTTGCTCATTCAGTACTGGAAATGTGCCACTCATTTTGTCCTATCAGTCTCTTGTAGAACTCACAGCCTATATGGAAATAATCATAAACTAATTTGGCAGGGGGATGGGATCCAGCAAGTAGGTTAGCTTTTTCAGGATGTCCAAGAATGTAGGGAGGCTGTGGAGAAGGTAGCATTAACAGGGAATACTTGCAGACACAGAGATGGGCTCAAGTGTGTATACTTCAACGCAAGGAGTATCAGAAATAAGGTGGGTGAACTTAAGGCGTGGATCGGTACTTGGGACTACAATGTTGTGGCCATCACGGAAACGTGGATAGAAGAGAGACAGGAATGGTTGTTGGAGGTTCCTGGTTACAGATGTTTCAATAAAATTAGGGGGGTTGGTAAAAAAGGAGGGGGGGGGTGGCATTGCTAATTAGAAATGGTATAATGGCGGCAGAAAGGCAGTTCGAGGGGGATCTGCCTTTGGAGGTAGTATGGGCTGAAGTCAGAAATAGGAAAGGAGCAGTCACTTTGTTGGGTGTTTACTATAGGCCCCCCAATAGCAGCAGAGATGTGGAGAAACAGATTGAGAAACAGATTTTGGAAAGGTGCAGAAGCCACAGGGTAGTAGTCATGGGCGATTTCAACTTCCCAAATATTGATTGGAAGCTCTTTAGATCAAGTAGATTGGGCGGGGTGATGTTTGTGCAGCGTGTCCAGGAAGCTTTTTTAACTCAGTATGTAGATTGTCCGACCAGAGGGGAGGCCATATTGGATTTGGTACTTGGTAGCGAACCGGGACAAGTGATGGGCTTGTTAGTGGGTGAGCATTTTGGTAATGGTGATCACAATTCTGTGACTTTCACCTTGGTTATGGAGAGAGATAGGTGCGTGCAACAGGGCAGGTTTTACAATTGGGGGAAGGGTAAATACGATGCCGCAAGACAGGATCTGAGGAGCATAAATTGGGAGCATAGGCTGTCAGGGAAGGATGTCATTGAAATGTGGAACTTTTTCAAGGAACATATACGATGTGTCCTTATATGTATGTACCTGTCAGGCAGGAAAGAGATGGTCGTGTGAGGGAACCTTGGTTGACAGGGGAGGTTGAATGTCTTGTAAGGAGGAAGAAAGAGGCTTACATAAGGTTGAGGAAACAAGGTTCAGACAGAGCATTGGAGGGATACAGGATAGCCAGGAGGGAGCTGAAGAAAGGGATTAGGAGAGCTAAGAGAGGGCATGAAAAATCTTTGGCGGGTAGGATCAAGGATAACATCATGCGTATGTGAGAAACATGAGAATGACAAGAACGAGGGTAGGTCCGATCAAGGACAGTAGTGAGAGACTGTGTATTGAGTCGGAAGAGATAGGAGAGGTCTTGAATGAGTACTTTTCTTCAGTATTTACAAATGAGAGGGACTGTATTGTTGAAGAAGAGAGTATGAAACAGACTGGTAAGCTAGAGGAGATACTTGTTAGGAAGGAAGATGTGTTGGGCATTTTGAAAAACTTGAGGATAGACAAGTCCCCCGGGTCTGACGGGACATATCCTAGGATTATGTGGGAAGCAAGAGAGGAAATTGCAGAACCGTTGGCAATGATCTTTTCGTCCTCACTGTCAATGGGGGTGGAGCCAGGGGACTGGAGAGTGGTGAAAGTTGTGCCCCAGTTCAAAAAAGGGAATAGGGATAACCCCGGGAATTACAGGCCAGTTAGTCTTACTTCAGTGGTAGGCAAAGTAATGGAAAGGGTACTGAGGGATAGGATTTATGAGTATCTGGAAAGACACTGCTTAATTAGGGACAGCCAGCATGGATTTGTGAGGGGTAGGTCTTGCCTTACAAGTCTTATTGAATTCTTTGAGGAGGTGACCAAGCATGTGGATGAGGGTAGAGCGGTGGATGTAGTGTACATGGATTTTAGTAAGGCATTTGATAAGGTTCCCCATGGTAGGCTTATGCGGAAAGTCAGGAGGCATGGGATAGTGGGAAGTTTGGCCAGTTGGATAGAGAACTGGCTAACTGGTCGAAGTCAGAGAGTGGTGGTAGATGGTAAATATTCAGCCTGGAGCCCAGTTACAAGTGGAGTTCCGTAGGGATCAGTTCTGGGTCCTCTGCTGTTTGTAATTTTTATTAATGACTTGGAAGAGGGAGTCTAAGGGTGGGTCAGTAAATTTGCAGACGATACGAAGATTGGTGGAGTTGTGGATAGTGAGGAGGGCTCTTGTCGGCTGCAAAGGGACTTAGATATGATGCAGAGCTGGGCTGAGGACTGGCAGATGGAGTTCAACCCTGTCAAGTGTGAGGTTGTCCATTTTGGAAGGACAAATAAGAATGCGGAATACAGGGTTAAAGGTAGGGTTCTTAGTAAGGTGGAGGAGCAGAGAGATGTTGGGGTCTATGTTCACAGATCTTTGAACGTTGCCACTCAGGTGATTAGAGCTTGTAAGAAGGCCTATGGTGTATTAGCGTTCATTAGCAGAGGGATTGAATTCAAGAGTCGTGAGGTGATGTTGCAGCTGTATAGGACCTTGGTAAGGCTACATTTGGAGTACTGTGTGCAGTTTTGGTCGCCTCATTTTAGGAAAGATGTGGAAGCTTTGGAGAGGGTGCAGAGGAGATTTTCCAGGACGTTGCCTGGAATGGAGAATAGGTCGTACGAGGATAGGTTGAGAGTGCTAGGCCTTTTCTCATTGGAACGGTGAAGGATGAGGGGTGACTTGATAGAGGTTTATAAGCTGATCAGGGGAATAGATAGAGTAGACAGTCAGAGACTTTTTCCCCGGGTACAACAGAGTGTTACAAGGGGACATAAATTTAAGGTGAAGGGTGGAAGGTATAGGGGGGATGTCAGGGGTAGGTTCTTTACCCAGAGAGTGGTGGAGGCATGGAATGCGCTGCCCGTGGGAGTGGCAGAGTCAGAATCATTGGTGACGTTTAAGCGGCAATTAGATAGGTACATGGATAGGTGCTTAAGCTAGGACAAATGTTCGGCATAACATCGTGGGCCGAAGGGCCTGTTCTGTGCTGTATTGTTCTATGTTCTATGTTCGATAGCTTAATTAAAATATTTGAATCAGGCTTTTGCATTTTAATAGGAGCTTTGGTAAAACTGGACTGCTCCAATACTTTATTTACTGTTATAAATTTGTTCAGCATCTTGTGATGCTAACATGCATTAAAGAGTCATCAGCAGTGTTATTTAAAAGGCCCACAACAGTTCATTTCTTATTTCTTACAAGTTACCTTCTGGATACTTTTTAAACTTATTTTCCACCATGTATGATTTTCTTCTAGCTTGTAATAAATTTTGTGCCTGTGGTGATGCTTCTATTGCCTTCCCTCAAAATAATTTCACTGCAGTAATGAGTGGTGTGGTAGATACAATCTTTGAGACTGAATCAAATTTTTAGGAAGCACTTTCAGATATTAAGAAATAATATAAATGTGCCAGTGTTAGATGAATGATTCAACTTCATAAAGTATCATATATTCAAAACAATGAATGCATTTGACTTGAAAAACAATTGTTCTGTTGTGTTAAAAACAAAGGTTGTAGATCATATTATGTAGTATATTTCTTTGATGTTATTTGGTTTGCATAATATGTGATCAATCCCAGAAAATCCCACATGGCGATCCCAAGATCGCAATCTCCTTTCCCATGTGGTCGACGATGCCCTCCAGCCCATCTCCTCCCCTCACCAGCGCTCTTGACCCCACACCTCCCAACACAACACGGACAGAACCCCCCACACCCCCCCTCCCCGGTCCTCACTTTCCACCCCACCAACCTCCGCATACATCACATCATCCTCCGCCACTTCTGCCACCTACAAACAGACTCCAACACCAGACACATATTTCCCTCCCCACCCCTATCGGCATTCCTGAGAGGCCATTCCCTCCGCGATTCCCTCGTTGGATCCATGCCCCTCACCAGCCCACACTCCACTCCCAGCACCTTCCCCTGCTACTGCAGGAAGTGCAAAACCTGCACCCCCTCACCTCTGTCCAAGGCCCCAAAGGATCCTTTAACATCTGACAGAAAGTTACCTGTACCTCTACCAATGTCATCTACAGTATCCATTGTATCCGATGTGGTCTCCATTACACTGTGGAGTCAGACGTCTCCTTGCAGATCGTTTCAGAGAACATCTCTGGGACATCCACACCAACCAACCCCACTGCCCTGTGGCTGAATATTTCAATTCCCCCTCCCCCTCCTTCAAGGACATGCAGGTCATGGCCTCCTCCATTGCCCAAACCCTTACCACCCGATGCCTGGAGAAAGAACACCTCATATTCTGCCTCATGATCCCGTGCAACCACACTGGATCAATGTGGATTTCAACAGTTTCCTCATTTCCCTTCCCCCCACATTATCCCAGTCCCAAGCTCTCAACTCGGCACCGCCCTCCTGACCCTGTCCATCACCTTTTCCATTTATCCGCTCCACCCTCCTCTCCGACCTATCACCTTCTCCCTCACCTTCATCTACCTATTGCTTTCTCAGCTACCTTCCCCCTAAATCCCACTCCCCTCCCATTTATCCCTCAGCCCCCCCCCCCCCCCCCCCCCGGCCCACAAACCTCATTCCTGATGAAGGGCTCATGCCCGAAATGTTCTTGGATGCTGTCTGACCTGCTGTACTTTTCCAGCACCATACTCTTCACTCTGGTCACCAGCATCGGCAGTCCTCACTTTCTCATGGAATGAGATCAGACAACTTCCCTATCCTTGTAAACTTGCTTTGTCTGCTGAAGACAGTTCGTTACTGGAGTACAGTTCCAGAGACTCTTTACCTAATATATATTCTCCATAATTATTGGGGCCTGCTTAACTCAGAAGCAATTGCAACTGAACTTAATTCTGTCCTAACTTGCCTGGAATACAGTTAAGAACCAACTAGATTTTAAAAACTCCGAAAATTCTGTATCCCTAGCCTAGGGCCACTTAATATTTGAAGCATCAAGATGAGCCATCCTTCATTGGTGTTCACATTATACTGTCAAATAAATAACTTTAAAAGCTGTTAATATATTGCCAATATGAAGAAAACAAACAATTAAGATGTTTGTGCATAAATATGTTAAAGTGTCAGGACAGTTTACAAGGTAATAATTATTAAAGCATAAAGATCCTGGGCACTTTAAATAGAAGTGCAGCATGTAAAAGCCAGCAGGTTGTATTATGAGTTCAGACCCAGCTTGAATATTGTATCCAATGCTGGAAAAGGAGCATAATTAAGATTTACTAGAATGATTCCAGTGGTGAGAGATTACAGTGACATGCATAGACTGATGAAGATGCAGTTGTTTTCCTCAGAGTAAGAAGGCTAAGCGGAGATTTGACAAAGGCTCTTAACATCATAATGTATTTGGAAAGGGCAAGAGTTGACATTTCACCCCGCCTGCCCCACTATAAATGGTCTCACAGCAACACATAGGTCTGTTTTGGGGAAGAAGACCCACCTCCAAGAGCTGTAAGTCAATCAGATGGTTGCCAGCCTTCTGGTCCCAGGGCCAGTGGCAAGTGCTCAGATTGGAAAAAGACACAAGCAAGTTGCTGGACCTGGATTTGCAAGGGAGTGATGGGTTTTTCAAATGGATCAGTCGAAGAAGTCCTGGCATGAGACAATGAGACCGTGGAATACATAGTGGGGAGGAGGCTAAGCTTTTGGGGGAAGACCTCCAAAAGGCTTAAGACCTGTGTAAAGTGGGACTCCTACTCTAATACTGACAACATTTTGCAGCTGTCATGAACATTGGTTCAGCCACTTTTGGAATATTGTTTGCGATTCTGGTCTCCCTCCGATGGGAAGGATATTGTGAAACCTGTAAGGGTTCAGAAAAGATTTACAAGGATGTTGCCAGGGTTGGAGGATTTGAGCTATGGGGAGAGGCTGAATAGACTGGGACTGTTTTCTCTGGAGTGTTGGATGCTGAGTGATGACCTGATAGAGGTTTATAAAATCATGAGGGGCATGGATAGGAAAAATAGACAAAGTCTTTTCCCTGGGGTGGGGGAGTCCAAAACTAGAGGACATAGGTTTAGGGCGAGAGGGAGAAAATTTAAAAGAGATCTAAGGGGCAACTTTTTTTATGCAGAGAGTGGTGCATGTATGGAATGAGCTGCCAGAGGAAGTGGTGGAAGCTGGTACAATTACAGCATTTAAAAGGCATCTGGATGGGTATATGAATAGGAAGGGTTTAGAGGGTTTTGGGCCAAGTGCTGGCAAATGGGACTAGATTAGGTTGTGATATCTGGTCAGCATGGACAAGTTGGACCAAAGGATCTGTTTCTGTGCTATATATCTCTATGACTCTAATAGCAAAAGTTATGAAACTTGACAGGCTTCAAAATAGGCTCCCTCCTCCACTAGCTGCGGCAGAAGTGGGGATGGAGTGGGAAGAGGCCCTAATCTGGTAAATGATGGGTGGGTCGCTCATCCCACTCCCCACATAAACCTGCAATGGGATCTGGAGTTGATGGGTAACTGCCAGGGGAAGCACTTATGGCATTACACCCAAATTTACATTCCTGCGTTCTGCCAATTTACTCCCAGAGGAGCATAAAATTCTGCCCAGTCTTAGTAAATTAATATCAATTTCCAAATGGGTTTTTTTAAATTTCAAAAATATACTTTATTATAAAATATTTTGATGGTCTGTACAGTTGGTCATGCCATACATACGTAAACACTCCATTTCTTTGCATACAGAGATCAGAATTTATCATTTGTATATACAGGTCTATATTTTGCTGAGGGGTCGGCAGAACCCAAATGACTGCATGGGCCCCCTGTTCTTCTTAGGCAGGCAGATGTTACACGGTGGTCTTTCCCCACCGCACCTTGGCGGCAGCTGCCCCAAGCTTCAATGCGTCCCTCAACACGTAGTCCTGGACCTTGGAATGTACCAGTCTGCAACACTCAGTTGGAGTCAACTCCTTCAGCTGGAATATCAACAGGTTTTGGACCGCTCCTTCACAGAGTTGATGATCCTCCAGGCGCAGTTGATGTTCGTCTGAGTGTGCATCCCGGGGAACAGACCGTAGAGTACGGAGTCCCGCATCACGGCGCTGCTCGGGATGAACCTCAACAAACACCATGCTTTTCTCTCCAGACTTCTTCTGCGTAGGCCATTCCAGAAGGAGCTGTGTGACAGTCTCATTCCCCCCCCCACAGCCGCTTCGAGGGCAGCGTGCGGTGCGGCAGAGAGTCCGGGCGTGCAGAAAGGATCTCACAGGCAGAGCCCTTCTCACCACCAGCCAAGCCATATCTTGGTACTTGTTGGACAGTTCTGGCGATGAGGCATTCTGCCAAATGACTTTGACAGTCTGCTCAGGGAACCACTCAATAGGATCCACCCTCTCCTTTTCCCGAAGGGTCTCAAGGATACTACGTGCTGACCACTTCCTGATGGAATTGTGGTCAAAGGTGTTTTTCTTCATAAACTTCTCCACGAAGGACAGGTGATACAGAACCGTCCAACTACTCGGAGCGTTCCATGGCAGTGGGGCCAGGCCCATCCTTCGCAACACTGGGGACAGGTAGAACCTCAGTACGTAGTGACACTTGGTGTTTGCGTACCGGGGATTCACACACAGCTTGATGCAGCCACACACAAAGGTGGCCATCAGGGTGAGGGTGGCATTGGGTGTATTTTTTACCCCCTTGCCCAGATCTTTATACATCGAGTCCCTTTGGACCCGGTCCATCTTTGATCTCCATATAAATTGGAAGATGGCCCGGGTGACTGCAGCAGCACAGGTTCTGGGAATAGGCCAGACCTGTGCCACGTATAACAGCAATGACAGTACCTCACAAATCAATTTCCAAATGGGTTATAACCAAAACCTCTGATAGCCAGAGGACACAGGTTCAATGTGATCGGCAATAAACTACAGGCAGCATGAGGAGAAACCTTTTACGCATGTGGTTAGGATTTGAATTACATTGCCTGATAAGGGTGGTACATATTTAATTTTAGTTTTCAAAATGTAAGTGGATAAAAACTTGAAAGAGAACAAATTTCTGGGTTATGAGGGAAAAATGGGGAGAGTGGTTACTTCCTCTTTGAAAGAGCCAATGCAAACTCACCACATGTTCTTCTATGCTGTGCTATTCTGAGAGTCTATGAACTTACAACAGTACAGTGCTTCATCATGAACACCAGGCATTCCAAAGCAATTCACCTCCAGTTACATGCTTTTGAAGTGCACTGTTATATAGGCAAACGCTGCAGGCAATTAACAAATAGTGAATTCCATGAATGACAAATGAAACAAAAACTCATTTAATCTGTTTTGCCTCTGTTGGTTCAATGAGTAAATCCAGTAAGTATAGGATAAACCACCACATCACTAGTATAGTGATGGTAATGGTCATGGTCATGGAAGGAATGATCATATCGCAAACTTGTAAACTGTTACTCAGTCTGAGAATTCTTCAATTACTTTTCAGTGTTCTCCAAGGGAGGGGTTTGAATGAGAGTGCTTTCAGTCTGCCATCCCTAAAGACAGAGAAAACACATATTATCATGTGAGATCATAATATACATAACAAAGGGTGTATTGTTATGAATCTTGCATCATACAATTGCATAGCAGGAAATTGTGAAGTAAAGGTGCTTTCCAGATCACAAGGAAATACCACAGAGAGACACAAGGTTCAATTTTGGCTATAATCAGCCCTATATTCTGTGAAAATACCCATTGCAGAGCTATAAATGTCTAATGTAAGGAGACCTGCCCGTGATCTTTATCAAGTTGTACCATGAGATCACTTACATACATCTGAATTGGCAGACATCTCATCTGAAGACAGATACACCTGACAACGAAGCGCTCTTTCAGCATTCTTTGAATATTTCAGTTCATATAGTAACGCAAGTGCTGAAGTAGTCTTGAATACACAGCTTTTAAGGATAGTGGGAAAGAGTAATTATTAATTGAGCGATGCTGACACTTACCGAGTTATATATCCGATGATTTTATAACCTCACCTTTTGATCAAAAATTTCAAAACTGGCAGAGTGGTCTAGCTATGTCTGAGAGTTATTTTGTAGGCTTACTCAAATCTTTGAAAATTTCCACGAGAGTATCAATTTCTACATCAAGTTTTAGTTGACAAAAGCTTTTCAAAGAAGGATATACTTGAAATGAAGAGTCAGCCAGTTAGCATCTTACAAAAGATTGATTCATGTTGTGATAGAATGTTTCATAATGTTTCTCTCAATTTCAGATGTCATCTTCCATGGTTTTTATTTTATGTCTTGCCTGGTCAGTTCTCATTTCATATGATCCCTCATAAGGATCAACCATCATTTAAAGGTTTGACTGTTGTCACAATCAGTTATTGTTTTGAGTCCCAGTTATAAAGCTGGATATTAATATTAGTTATGCTCTTGTGTTTACAACAAATTTCTCTCCCCATTATTTAAACAGAAGATCAACACATTTAAAGTTAGACACCAAATTTAATGCTCATTTATTTCATTGAGTTTCAATGTTCCAAGTTTAATTCCTAGCCATTGGTATTGATTGATACAATCAAGGTAGTTGTAGCTATGCTAAAATTGGCGTCTTTGGGCTAAGGAAGGATGTAATACTTATCTAAGGAAAGGTATATTAGAGGCAGTCCAGAGAAGGATAACAAATTTGATACCAAGTACGGAAGGACTTATTTATGAGGAGAGGCTAAGTAGGTGGGCCTGTACTCATTTTAGTTTAAAAAAATGAGAGGTGACCTTATTGAAACAGATAATATTCTTAGAGGACTTGACAGGGTAGATGAGGAAAGGTTGTTACCCCTTGTTAGAGAGCCTAGAACCAGAGGATCAAAGAATAAGGGGTTATCTGTTCAGCGGGAGCAGTGACAGCAGAAACCAGGGAGCTGTCAGGAAGGTAAATTTTCCATTTAAAAGCTTACCTCATGGGAGGAGCGGCCTTCATTGCGGTTGAATTGCGGTTTGGAAAGGTGAGTGAATTGATATATTTGGGCTTTGTTTCAGGAGGCAGTCACATCTGGGAGATTAAGTAATTCAAATTCAGTTAGTGATCAGGGACAGCAGGGTGTGGTTGCAAGTGAGGCAGGTAGGGGGTTCCTGAGTTCAAGAGTGGAAGAGCCTCAGCTTTTGACCTTATCCAATTGGCATGAGGTGCTTGCTCCTTGTGTGGATGAGGAAAAAGGCTGCGGGGAGGATGAACCAGCTGATCACAGCATCATGGTGCAGGAGGCATTCAAGAGGTGGAGAGCAAAAAGAAAAGTGGTAATTATAGGGGATTCTATAATTAGTGGGATAGATAGTATCCTTTCCCATCCAGACTGGGAGTCCCCCATGGTGTGTTGCTTGCCCAGTGCAAGGATGCAGGACATCTCTGAGAGGCTTGAAAGGATATTGGAGTGGGAGGGGGACGATCCAGTTGTTGTGGTCCACATTGGCACAAACAACATAGTCAAGGCTCAGATGGAGGACCTGTTTGGGGATTATTAAGCACTAGGAACGAAATTAAGTAACAGGTCCTCAATGGCCATAATTTCTGGAATACTGCCCGAGTCCGTGGAAATTGGCTTAGGGATTAGAAAATTAGGGATTTAATACATAGCTAAGGGAGCGGTGTGGGAAAGAGGGGTTCCATTTCAAGGGGCATTGTTATCAGTTTTGGAACAGGAGCGATCTGTACTGATGGGACGTTCTCTCTCTGTCCCATCTGGAACCAGTGTTCTAGCTAAAGGATAAATAGGGTGGTCACTAGGGCTTTAACCTAATGTGTCGGAGGGGGAAGGGAAAGGGAAAACGAAGGAAGTATAGTAGTAAATAAAAAGGTAAGCAGCAGGTTAGCATGTGTGCAGGAAGGTTTAACTTCAAGGCAGACTATGAAAGAATTAAAAAGGAAGGATAACTCAAGAGATATTATTGGAGATGTTGGAAATCATGATGGTAAGAAAGCACACATAAAGGCACTTTACCTGAATGCTCGTAGCGTTCGTAACAAGGTTGATGGGTTAATGACACAAATCATCGCTAATGAATATGATTTGGTGGCCATTACGGAGACATGGTTACAGGATGGTCACAACTGGGAGTTAACTATCCAGGGATATCAGACTATTCGGAAGAACAGACAGGAAGGGAGGTGGTATAGCTCTGATATTCAAGAATGACATTAGGGTGGTGCTGAGAGATGACATAGGTTCCAAGGAGAATAAAGTTGAATCCATTTATGTGTAAATTAGAAATTCTAAGAAGAAACAGTCACTGATCGGCATAAACTCTAGGCCATCAAATAATTACATCGCATTTGGGCAGGCAATAAACAAAGAAATAACTAAGGCCTGTAAAAATGGTACGGCCATTATCATGGGGGATTTTAATTTACAGTAGATTGGTTAAACCAGCTCAGTTAGGGTAGCCTTGAGGAGGAGTTCGTTGAAGTATCTGTGATAGTTTCTTGAACAGTATGTAATGAAAACGACAAGGGAGCAAGCTACCTTAGATCTGGTCCTGTGTAATGAGACAGGAATAATTAGTGACCTCATTGTTAGATATCCTCTTGGAGGAAGTGATCACAGTATGGTTGAATTTAGAATACAGATGGAGAGTGTGAAGATAAAATCCAATACCAGGGTCTTGTGTTAAACAAGGGAAACTACAATAGGATGAGGGAGGACTTAGCTAAGGTTGACAGGAAACAAGGATTTATGGTGGGACAGTTGACAAGTAGTGGAGGTCTCTCAAAGCAATTTTTCAAAGTGCTCAGCAAAAGTATATTCCAGTGAAAAAGAAGGACTTTAAGCAAAGGGGTAATCTGCCATGGGTGTCTGAGGAAGTAAGGGACTCTATCAAATTCAAAGGGAAGGCATAGAAAGTGGTCAAAAAGAGCATGAAACCTAGAAGATTAGGAAATCTTTAAAGGTCAAAAGAGAACATGAGAAAAAAACTAGCATAGAATATAAAGACAGATAGCAAAAGTTTCTAAAATATATAAAACAGAAAAGGATAAGAAGGGGCATTTAGTTATGGGATATGATGAAATGGCCGAGGCATTGAACAGGTATTTTGTATCGGTCTTCACAGTGGAGGACACTAATAACATGCCAGTAAATGACAAAGAGACGGAAATAGGTGAGGACCTGGGAACAATCATTATTATGGAAGAGGTAGTGTTGGGCAAGCTAACAGAGCGAAGGATAGACCAGTCTCCTGGCCCTGATGGAATGTATCCCAGGGTACTAAAAGAGATGGCGGGAGAAATAGCAAGTGCACTGGCGGGAATTTTTCAAAATTCACTGGACTCAGGGGCAGTCCCAGCAGACTGGAAAACAGCAAATGTGACAATGTTTAAAAAGGGAGGTAGACAAAAGTTGGAGAATTATAGACCAGTGAGCTTAACCTCTGTTGGGAGGACGATACTTGAGTCTATTATCAAGGAAGAAAATAGCAGGGCATCTTGATAGAAATTGTCCCGTTGGACAGATGCAGCATGTTTTCATGAAGGGCAGGTCATGCTTAACTAATCTTTTGGAAGTCTATGAAGACATTACGAGCAAGGTGGACAACGGGGACCCAGTGGATGTGGAGTACCCAGATTTCTAAAAGGCCTTTGACAAGGTGCCACACAAGAGGCTGCTGCATAAGATAAGGATGCATGGCATTGCAGGTAAAGTATTACCATCGTTCGAGGATTGATTGACTAACAAAGAGTGTGGATAAATGAATGTATTCTAGCTGCAATCAGTGACTATTGGTATGCCTCAGGGACCAGTGTTGGGACTGCAATTACTTACAATTTATGTAGATGATTTGGAGTTGGGGACCACGTGTAATGTGTCAAAGTTTGCAGATGACACTAAGATGAGTGACAGAGCAAAGTGTGCAGAGGACTGTGAAACTTTGCAGAGGAACGTAGATACATTGAGTGAGTGGGCAAAGATCCGGCAGATGGGATACAATGTTAATAAATGTGAAGTCATACATTTTGTAGGAATAACAGTAAAAAAGATTATTACTTGAATGGTAAAAAGTTGCAGCACACTGCTATGCAGAGGGACCTGGGTGACCTTGTGCATGAATCACAGAAGGTTGGTCTGCAGGTGCAACAAATAATTAGGAAGGCAAATGGAATTTTGTCCTTCCATTGCTAAAGGGATTGAGTTTAAAAGCAGAGAAGTTATGTTGCAGCATACAGGGTGCTGGTGACACCACACCTGGAGTACTGTGTGCAGTTTTGGTCTCCTTACTTAAGAAAGGATGTACTAGCATCAGAATGCAGTGCAGAGGAGGTTCACTAGGTTGATTCTGGAGTTGAAGGGGTTGGTTTATGAGGAGAGGCTGAGTAGATTGGGATTATATTCATTGTAATTCAGAAGAATGAGGGGGGATATTATAGAAATGTAAAATTTTGAAGGGAATAGATAAGATAGAAGTAAAGAAGATGTTTCCACCGGCAGGTGAAGCTAGGACAAGAGGGCATAGCCTCAAGATTAGAGGGAGCAGATTTAAAACTGAATTGAGAAGGAACTTCTTCACCCAGTGGGTTGTGAATCTGTGGAATTCCTTGACCAGGGAAGTATTTGATGCTACTTCAGTAAATGTTTTTAAAACTAAGGTGAGAGTGCGGGTAAGTGGATCTGAGTCCACTAAAAGATCAGCCATAATCTTATTGAATGGCGGAGCAAGCTCAAAGAGCTGGACGGCCTACTCCTACTCCTAGTTCTTATGTTCTTATGTTCATCCACTACTTGATGGAGGTGAGAAGGAAGTTCTCCTCTCAGAGAACGATGAATATGTACAATTCTTTACCACAGAGCGCTGTTGCGTTTGGGTCATTAGGTATGTTCAAGACTGAGATAGTCAGATTTCTAATCAGTATGGGAATCAAGGGTTATGGAGGAAAGGTAAGAGGGTTGAGTTGAGGATTGTCAGATTACCCATGATCTCATTGAATGGCAGAATAGACTGAACAGGCGGAGTGGTCTACTTTTCCTCCTTTGTCTTATGGCCTTATAATCCCTTTCTTATTTCTCAATTTTACCAAATAACTTCCCTGGATCTATTTCCGGGAATATCCTCCCCCTGTACAGCTGTAATGCTATCCCTTACCTAAAACCCAACTCCCCCCTCCTCTCTTGCCTCCCTTTCTATCCTCCCTGTAGCA